>NC_056733.1:131037274-131132274 GCF_019279795.1 Protopterus annectens
TTGATCTGTCGAAGGGTGTGGGGGACTCCTGACTCGGTGGAACCTGTACCCAGATGCCCTAATAAATTTCTTTCAGCTTCCCCTGGGAAAGAGTTCCTGTCCAAAGGGGTTTCTGTGGATGCCATGGTGGTGGCGGCAGCCACTCAGCAGGAAGTAGCCAAGTCTTCTTCCACCGTCCATCCTCCTAACAAGGAGTCCAGGAGTATGGATTGGTATGGGAAGTGTACCCTCTCTTCAGCGACCTTCACCCTTCGGTCTCTGAATTACCTTTGTCATTTACTCGGCTCCAGAGAGATCTCCTTAAAGAGTTAGGAGATACTCTAACAGGTAACGTACCTGAGGCTTTAACGCAGACGGTTAATGCCCAGCTGTCTACTCTTGGCTCGATTGTCAACTCGTCCATGAGGCTCATATCTTATGCAGCTGAAGGGGCAAGCAGGGTAGCTAGCTCAGGTGTAGCCCTCAGGAGGCTAGCCTGGATGCGCCTGTGTCATTTCGTGGAGGCCTTCAAGTCTTCCTTCACTGACACCCCCTTTGATGGGTCCTCACTTTTTGGGACCAAAGTGAAAGACACCCTCACCAGATGCGAGCAAGAGGGAAAGACTCTGTGTGCCATAGGGGTCCGTTTTTCCCTTCCATCTAGGCCTTACCCCAAGGCTCAGAGGGGAGGAAAAATGTGGTTCAGAAAGTCACAGAAGTCTTTCCCTGCCGCTCAAGGTGAGTCCTCCTCCAGAGGCAGAGGAGGGGGAGGCTATTCTTGGAGACGCTGCCCTAGGGGCAGAGGAGGCCCTTGCAATTCGGGAAACGGTAATTCCTTTTTCGGGCCTTCCTGTTATCGTCCCTAATGTATTGCCCGACTGTGCTATTCCGGAGCCAGTCGGGGGCTGCATTTCGTTGTATCCGGAAGCCTGGGCAAGTATCACTCAGGATCAATGGGTGCTTCGAATAGTTACCGGAGGTTATTCCATCCCCTTGCTATCAGACCCCCTGCCAGCCAAGAGAATCCCAGACGTTCCACCCAGTCAAAGGGATCACGCAACACTAGAAATTTCAAAGTTGCTGGAAAAAGGAGTCATCCAACCTGTCCCCTCAGACCAGATCGGATTAGGGACTTACTCAAGACTCTTTTTGGTGCCGAAAAAAACAGGGGACCTGAGACTCATCTTGGATCTCAGACGAATGAATTGCTACATTCTAAAGTCCAAGTTCCAAATGGTCACCCTTCAGTCTATTTTTCCGTTACTGGGAAAAGAAGTATGGATGTGCTCCATCAACCTCAAGGATGCTTACTACCATATCAATATGGACAGGGCATCCAGGAGTCACTTACGCTTCTGGCTGGGAGCCAGTCATTTTCAGTTTTGTGCCCTGCCCTTTGGTCTCACCACAGCCCCCAGGGTGTTCACCAAGTGTTTGGCAGTGGTGACAGCTCACCTGAGATGTCAAGGATTCCAAGTGTTTCCATACCTGGACGACTGGCTCCTCACCACCCCCACCAGGCATCTTCTCATTCAGGCCAGGGAAATGACCATTGCCCTTTGTCATCAACTAGGAATTACCTTGAACTGGGGAAAGTCTGCCTTGCTGCCCTCACAGCGTGTCACATTTATAGGCGCAGAGCTAGACACCGTTCATTTGCGGGCATTCCTGCCCCAAGAAAGGATAGAGGTGTTGCAGGGTCAGGTTCACGCATTGTTACCCCTCAAGAAGGTTCAGGCCAGATGGGTTTTACAGCTCCTGTGATCCATGGCAGCCACCATTATGTTAGTGCCTCTAGCCAGATTACACATGAGGCTTCTGCAGTGGCTCCTCTCTGCCCAGTGGTCCTTTCAGAAACTTCCCCTGTCCCATTTGATCCTACTCACTGATTGGTGCAAACAGGACCTCTGTTGGTGGCTACGCTCCACCAATTTGAACAAAGGGAATCCATTTATTCCTATGCCACCAGTTGCCACTGTGACCACGGACGCCTCCCAGATGGGGTGGGGGGCATTATCTTGGCAGGACGGTCCAAGGTACGTGGCAAGATCACGAGGTACATCTGCACATCAGTGTTCTAGAGATGAGAGCGGTGTTACTGGTGTTGCAAGCACTGCAGTGCTCTCTCCCCCTAGGAACGATTGCAATTCATTCAGACAACATGCCCATGGTGTAGTACCTGAACAAGCAAGGGGGAACCAGATCTTACCCCCTGTGCAGAGAGGCCATACAAGTGTGGCAGTGGGCAGTGTCTTCCCAATGGTTCCTAGTGGTAACACACATTCCAGGGAAGGCCAATGTGATAGCAGACAGGCTAAGCAGATCTATTCTGATGCCTTACGAGTGGTCCCTGAACCGCCGAGTTGCGGAACAGATTTTCAACAGGTGGGGTCAGCCTTGCTGCGATCTTTTTGCCAATCCCCACAATGCCAAGTTCAGCAACTACTTCACTCTGATCCCCCCACAGGGGGAGTCACCTAGGGACGCTCTAGTCCATGAGTGGCCTCCCGGTCTGCTCTATGCTTTCCCTCAGTTTCCTCTGCTACCAAGAGTGATTCAGAAAGCCATTTCCTCGGGAAGCAAGATGATTCTAATTGCCCCACACTGGCCTCGCCAGGTCTGGTTTTCCTTTCTTCATCAGTATGCAGTGGACAGTCCTTGGACTCTGGACCCAGCACCAGACCTACTGACACACATGTTGGGACAGTCCCATCCCTCCCTGTGGACCCTCAGGTTGACAGCCTGGCTACTCCACTTCCATCTTTAGTTAGACTTCATCGTTTTTCACCTGAGGTAGTACACATTTTATCTTCTTCTCATAAATCTTCTACCAGGAAGATTTATTCCAGCAAGTGGAAAAGATTTTCAATTTGGGCTCAGGCCCAGGGACTGGATCCTTTCACAGCCCCCACCCCTGCTGTCTTAGAATTTTTATCCATACTTTTTCAGCAGGGTTTTGCTCCTGTGACCATTAAGGTCCAGCTGGCTGCTATTTCTAATTTTCATAGCTCTTACGAACCTTCTCTCATGGCTCATAAACTATGGTAAGGCCTTTTTGAGGGGCACCTTGTTACTACGGCCTCCTGTGTCAAAACCCATCATGCCATGGGATTTAAATTTTGTCTTCCAAGCCCTGACTTCATCACCTTTCAAGCCAGCTGCCACCTGTGAATTAAAATTTCTGTCTTGGAAGACTGCATTCTTAATAGCTATCACATCAGCCAGACGGGTATCGGAGATCCAAGCGTTATCCATCAAATCCCCGTTTTTAATCTTTCATAAGGACAGGGTTTCCTTGAGACCTAATCCGTCCTTTCTTCTGAAAGTAACCTCTGCCGTTAATCTCAATCAGTCTATTGAGCTGCCAGTTTTCTTCCCTCAATTTTCTAACAAGGCAGAGTTTAAATTTCATCAGTTGGATGGACACAGGCAGCTTCAGTTTTACTTACACAGGACAAAACAACTTTGTAAGTCTGGCCAACTGTTTGTGTCCTTTTCAGAAAATAAAACAGGTTCCCCTATTTCTAAGATTACAATTTCTTGATGGATTTCTGATTGCATCTCCTATGTCTATTCATCAGCAGGCAGAAATTTACCATTTCCCGTCAAGGCTCACTCCACCAGGGCTGTTTCCGCTTCAGTAGCTTATCATTCCAGGATATCTTTGGATGAAATTTGTGCTGTGGCCACGTGGGCTTCTCTCCACACCTTTATAACTCATTACAAATTAGACGTGGCTTCTAGGGGCCGGGCTTCCTTTGGTTCCACTGTTCTCAGGAGCATCTTCCATTGAGCCTCCCAGGATAGAGGTGCTGGGGACGCTGTCCCGTGAGTAAGAATGTTGGCGAGATTGGACCACATAACATCTAGAAGTTATATACTCACCATAATGTTCGATGTATGTGGTCCATCTCACCTCACATTCTTACGTTCCCTCCCACCTGTCCCCCCTCCTGGAGGATTTGGAGGCGACATTGGTCTACAGTACCCTTCGGTATTGGTTGTTTTTTCTTTGCTACCCTGGATAGTGTTCTACCTTGCTGAACTGTGGTTGTGCATGAGGTGTGACTATGGATTGCTGCAAACTAGATCTGGGGCTATGGAGCAGTGCAACATGGGATACCAGGTTAGCCCAGCCAATTAGAGACTTTGTGCTAGAAAAATAAGTTGGCCGAGTCGGAGCCGATGTTCGGCACTGAACCCATGAGTAAGAATGTGAGGCGAGATGGACCACATACATCGAACGTTATGGTGAGTACATAACTTCTAGATAATAAGTTTTAGGACAAATGGGAATGGCAGAGGCAGACAGAGAGATAGAGAGAGACAGAGAGGGAGAGTGAGAAGGAAGAATGATGAAGAGACTCTGTCATCGGCCCCCAAAGTGTCAAAGCAGTTTTCTCTTTCAAGGTTAGATCCAGAGCCACCTTCTTCGGCTTCAGTCCCCTCAAAGCCCATCTTGATAGCAGATGATTCACCAGCAAGATGGTTAAGTAAATCTCCATCAGTGTGGCAACATTCCCAGGTCCAATCCCAGCCTCTTTCAGCATGCACACATAGATTTCTGAGTTCTATAGTAAGTACCTTGGACTTGGAACTGGATCAGATAATGAGGGCATTTTGGAGGACATGAATAGACAAGGATGTCTTTCTTTCCCCTTGTTGCTGAAGGTGGAGAGGACAATTCCTGCTTCCCTATTTTTACTCTTCTCTTGCTCATATCTCAGAGCCCATGTGCTTGGTAACAGTGAACAGTCCAGACCATGTGTCTTGGGCACCTGTGTTCCTGCCTCATTCAGGGAGATTCTAAAATTGTTGTGACAGAAAGGTGGGTGGTACACATCGACACCCCCTCCCAAGAGGGGTCAGTGTTCTTCAAGACCTTCGGGACCAGCTCAACTTCATCTTTGGTGGTTCTGCTTGATGATGAGATGGTGGATCTCATCTAAAAATGGGCATGGAAGGAGCTGGACATGGCTGAAATAATTCCCTGCAAACCAGAGAAGTACTTAGTCTCTCCAAAAGATCACCAACCATAGATTCCATAGTAGTGGCTGCAGCTACCAAAAAAAGAACTTACAGAAGAGAGCTCTTCTGTCCATCCCCCTAACAGGGAGTCCAGGGCACTTGACAGATTCAGGAAGCAGGCTTAGGCTTCAGCAACCTTCTCTGTGAGGGTGCTAATTTACTTGGCACACATCACAAGATTTCAGATGGACTTGACTAAAGTAATCTTTAAATCCCTCTCTGGTTCTTTATCTGCAGAGGGCAAGAAAAGCTTGGATTCTCAGTTAGCTATCTTCCAGAAACTTTCCAATCTCTAAATGCATCTAATTTTTAGTGTTACTGAAAGTGCTTCGAGTGCCACAAGTACTGGCATTACTATAAGGAGACATGCCTGGATGTACTTGTGTGACTTAGTGGAGCACTTCAAGATGTCCTTTATTAATGCCATGTTTGATGGCTCAACACTCTTTAGGCCAAAAGTGAAAGAAACAATGACCACAAGTAAACAAAATGGGAATACCCTTTATGCCATCAGAATAGGGTTCTCAACCTCCCAGAGGTATTTTTGTAGGAACTAGAAAGGGGGTACTAAAGTATGGTTCCATAAATCTCGAGAGTTCTCTTCTGGCACTACTGTAGTTAGACCCCTATTGGAGGAGGGGAGTGTTTTAATACTGGGCTCTACTCCGAGGCAGAGTTGAGCCATAAAACCAAGGTTTCAGAGGTCCTATCAATAAGAGGCATTATCAGCACTCCTGAAGCGTTGCTTGGCTGCTGATCTCTGAATGCAATCTGTGTGCTTATCCCTGCACCCCACAGCCTGGTTGTCCATCACGAATGACGAATGGGTGCAGAGGATAATAACCACAGGCTATTACATCCCCTTTTTATTTTAGCCTTGAAATACAAAAAAGTTTCCAAGTGTTCCTCCCTTGTAAAATATTGGCAGAACTTAGGGAAATACAGAACCTGCTAAAGAAGCAAGTAATCCAAGAGGCCAACCAGACCAGCTAAGATACATAACTTACTCAAGATTCTTTTAGGGCAAAAAATGGACCCAAGTCACCTCAAGTCAGTGTGTCAAACAATTGAAGTTCCAGGTGGTCACTGTTCATTTCATACTCCCACTATGGAGAGTGAACAATTGGATGTGTTCCATAGACCTACAGGATGTATACTACCACATCAAGATAGACAGGTAATTCAGAAGGTTTCTCTGCTTCTAGCATTTCCAATTCAGAGCCCTTCTCTTTGCCCTCACCTTAGCCCCCCTGGGTGTTCACCAAATGCATGGCAGTGGTCACAACATACCTCAGACTGCATGGGTACTCGGGGTTCCCATGTCTGGATGACTGACTCATATCCGCCCCTGTCAGAAATCCACTCATCCAGAGGCTCCTTGCTCCAACTTTGCTCTGTGTTGGGCATCACAGTAAACCTAGAGAAGTCCAAATTCCATCCTGTACAAGTGATAGAATTCATAGGAGCATACTTGGACAGAACTTGTCAGATAACAAAACTTTCTCAGAACAGGTTATCCACTCTTAGCAGACGTGCTAGTTGAAGTTCTGATACCATTCTGGCAGAAATAATTGCCACAAAAATAACATTTCCATGTCAAATACTGGAGAAACCAGTGGAAAGAATGGTTCTTCATTTGCCAAGTTCAGTGGCTATATCCATCACTTTGTTCCCTCTTGTGAGGTACCACATGAGAATACTTCAGTGGACCCTAGCAGTGTAGTGCTCCATCAGGCATCAACCAGTACCTTTCCAAGTATGTCTGATAACCATGTGCAGGACTCACATTTGTTGGTGGCTCAAACCCCTATGATAATGCAAGGTCGCCCATTTCTCCTCTTTCCAAATCCATGGTAACCACAGATGCTTCCCAGCTGGGGTGTGGACATTGCAAGGGAAAAACAGTCCAATACACATTGCCCCCCTCTGAGGCCAATCTCCATGTCAACATTCTGGAGATGAAAACAGTTTTTTAGTGTTAAGGACTAATATCTATCCAGACTGACAACATTCTGGTAATCAACAACTGGAGGGATCCCATTCTTACACATTATGCCAAGAAGCCATGAGGGTTTGGCAATGGGTGATATTTTCCGATTACTTTCTTTTAGCAGTGTATATTCTGGGGAAATCCAATGTTCTAGTCAGCAGTTTGAACAGATCTATCCTCTTGCCTCACAAATGGTGCCTTAATAAGAAGGTGGCAGAGCTGATCTGCCACTGGCTCCAACCTCGCTGTGATCTTTTTGACTCTCCACCAAATGCAGCAGGTTCTTTGTCCTGAGCACCCCCCCCCCGAGGAGACACTGAGGGATGCTGTGACCCACTTTTGCCCCCCCCCCGGTCTCCTTTATGCTTTTCCTCTGACTCCTCTCATTCCAAAATATCTTCAGAAAGCATTATAGAGAAAGGTCACGGTTATCCTCATTGCCACTTTCTGGTCTTGACATTCCCTGCCTGTGAACTCATCTGAAACACCCTCTTTGGATGATGGATCCCAGTCCTCATGCATCCGGCTTACCTCTCCCAGAGACTTGAACCCTCAGATTAACTGCTTGGTTTCTCCACTTTCAGTGATGGGTAGTCAATCCAGGATCTCCTCTCAAGCAGCCTACATTCTTACTTCATCTTAGAGACTTTCTACTCAGAAGATTAGCAAAAGCAAATGGAAATGTTTCTCTATTTGGGGTTCTCAAAGGAATTTATACCCTTTTCTGGTGCCCCTTCCAGCATTCCTAGATTTTGTAGCTTCTCTCTTTCAAAATGGTGCCATCTACTCTGCTATCAAGGTCCAGTTGACTGCTATCTCACCCTTTCACATTGGGGAGAATCAATCCCTAATTGCCTCTCTCAGGTTATCTAAAGCCTTTTTGAGGGGTGCTTTTCCTCTCAGATCTCTTCTTGGAGACGCTGTTCCTCCTTGGGATATTACTATTTTACTTCAAGCCCTGACTAAACCAGCCAAAGTAGGTCTTCAGCATTTAACATGGAAAATGCTATTTTTGGTGGCAATTACTTCTGCCAGAAGGTGATCAGAACTTCAGGCTCTTTCCTGTAAAACTCCATGAATTACTTTTCATAAGGACAGGGTTTCCCTATGAACAAATCTTTCCTTCGTATCAAAGGTAGCTACCAAGACTTCTTTAAATGAAAACATCAGACTTCCTGTTTTCTTCCTGAATTTTTCCAGTAAAGGAGAATATAGTGTACTTTTGTTAGATGTTATAGACAGCTACATTTTACATTCACCATACAAAAACCTTCAAAAAGTCTGATAAACTTTTTGTGTCCTCAGCAAATAAGCTGGGTCCTAGAGTTTTAAAAGTCACTCTATCAAGATGGTTATCTGTTTGAAATACACATGTACACAACGAAAAATGGTTTAGCCTTACCTAAACCTGTCAAAGCTCACTCTACTAAATCTGGGGCAATCCCAATTGCTTTCTTTTCTTGAGCATCCGCTCTTGAGCATTTGTAAGAAAGTTTTGTTTGGTATTATCTCTTTAAACATTTATAAACCTTAAGATGTTATGTTGTCCTATCTCACCTTCCTTTTTACTGGATGGGCTCATAGCCGATCCTCGGCTCCAACTCAGCTGAATACACTAGCTTGAAGTCTTTAACTTGGCTTGTGGCAGAAGAGGTATCCCAGCATGCAGTGGTGTAATTCCCCAGATCTTGTTTGCCGCTTTACGAGTTCGGATGTTCTCTCCTTGGCCGTGGCTATGTTCTTTAAAGACTTGTATTTTTTCCATACATTTATGGTTAATATTACTTGTTAGTTGTTTAGATAGTTGTTGTTCTGTAGTTTAACTGTGTGCTGTAGCTGCCAGTGCTATTTAATCCTGCTACTGTGTGGTTGCTTGTTAGTCGTTAGTCGCAAGGCCATTTCTATCTTTCTGTCATTTTTGTAGTGGTGTAGTTAGTAGTTACTGTAGAATAAATTGGTTAGTGTGTACTTCCCTTTCTGTGTATATTAGCTTGTTTTAGTTAGAGAGCTAATTACCTGTCCTGTGTCTCTCTTGTAGCTCTACTAGGTCCATTTGAGTTAGAGAGTCTTGTGCCCGTTTAACTTAGTGGGCAGAGCTGTTCTCTTTGCCTCTTTTTTCTTAATAGATGTGCTGTATTATTATACTGTCTATCTAAAAATTTAAATATTTTGTGTGTCTAAGTTTTTCTTATAGAGGTGTGATTTAGGGTTTTATTCTTTGTTGATATGCTAGTGCTGTTTCCTTCTTAAAATGTCAAAGGAAAGTATAGAGAAGGAACCTAAGCCTTCGGGTATTAAAAAGTGCCAGAAATATTCTCAAAAGATGTCCATCGCTGAAGGACATAATATTTGTTTGGGGGCCATTTACCTCCAAGATAACTGCACATTCTGTCATTCCTTCAGCTCCCATGTCTTACAGGAAAGAAAGAACAAGCTGATTCTCAAAGGGCTCCCGAAACCTTCCTTTTATAAAGCTCTACAGAGCACTTCTTCTTCAAGTAGGTCCCCTTCCTCTAAAAGTAACGACTACAAAATGACCATCTCCTGCTTCATCGGCTCATTTGGAGCCTCCTCAAAACTTGGCTAAGACTTCTGATGCATCGACCTCCTCGGCTCCTCAGCCCTCGGAACCGAGAGAGATCATAGATTTGGACAAATCTAGTCCCTTGGATCCATGGCCTTCGGAGCCAAAAGAGACAACATTTCAGAGCTGGTCCACTGAACTGTTACCGGTCTCCCCTACCTTGAGATCTCCCATATTGGAGAGATCTCGCTCACCAACCCTCTCCTCCAGGGTGGTGTGCAGACTTTTGAAGTCACCGGTGCTGGCTAAATTGTTTTTGGCTCCGACCCAACCAGATTCAGAGCCATCCAAGACTATTACATCCACGACGATTCCACCTCCGTGCCAAGCTGGATCTTCAGAGCTGGAATGTCAGGTACCACTTGCTATAGATTCTTCGGTTCCAAGACCCCTTCAGGAGATTTCAGAACTGGTTCCTGCTCCGACATTCTCAGTGCCGTACGGGGTGCCTAGGAGCTGAAGTTCTCCAGTTGGCTTTGGGGGGGGGGGGGCGCTTGGACACAAGTTTCTTCAGTTCCGAGTTTACCTCTCGGAGCATTGGCTCGGCTGAGCTCGGCTCCTACATCAGCCTCAGAGCTGATCTCAGTGGAGCTGGGGATTCCCTCTGTTTCCCCGGAACCGGAGTTGTCCTTGGAGCCAGAGGGATCTGTCTTCGAGCTGATGAGGAGTGTGCTGTCCCCACCTACAGCTCTACACAAGGATACTGGTATTCTTTCCCCCAAGACACTGGCTTCTTTCTCAGCACCACCCCATCCACAGGGCAGAAGAGATTCAGAGCCTCAGGGAGCCCCATGTGGCGAACCCCACTCTTCCGAGACCTCCCCAGAATACCCTTCTGAGGAGGCTTCTCGAAAGAGAACATGCAAGAGGAAGCATATAGACTCCCCGATGAGTCCATCACCTCTGAAACTGACCGTGAAGAGTCAGAAGGGTCTCCATGGTCATCCTCTGAAGATCTCTCCTTTGCAGATATCCTAGAGATCCTGAAACAGAGAGGCGGCTGGAAAACCATCAATCCTTCTGATGAAGTGTCGGTGTACCTGAAGGCTTTTGGATCTCAACCTTCAGCCTCCTGGGTATCTCCACCTTTTGATGAGCTATTGAAGTTGATCAGTTGAAAGGCATAGGAGTCACCAGACACTATGGAACCAATCCCTCGGAGGCCAAATAAGTTCTTGTCTGCCCCTTAGGAAAAAGAATTTCTCATGAAAGGTGTTCCTGTAGATGCTATGGTGGTGGCAGCAGCCACCAAGAAGGAACTTTCTGAAACATCCTAATCTGTCCATCCACCAAACAAGGACTCCCAGACGGTGGATAGATACGGGAAGCATGTTATTTCATCAGCGACTTTTACCCTTAGATCGCTGAACTACCTTACACACTTTACCAGACTACAAAGAGATCTCCTGAAGGAGTTAGGAGATACTCTCCAAGATTCATTGGCTGTGGGAATGTCAGAAAAGCTCACCTCTCAGCTATCTACTTTAAATTCCATCCTTAACTCCTCCATGAGACTAATATCCTATGGAACAAGCAGGGCAGCAGGTTCAGGAGTTTCCCTGAGGTGGCACTCCTGGATGCGCTTGTGTAACCTTGTGGAGCCTTTCAAGTCTACCTTTACCAACACCCCTTTTGATGGTTCCTCACTTTTTGGACCCAAAGTCAAGGACACACTCACCAGATGTGAGCAGGAAGGGAAAACTCTCTCTGCCGTTGGAGTACGTTTTTCCGTACCTTTAAGACCTTACCCTAAAGGTCAGAAGAGTGGGAAAATGTGGTTCAAAATATCCCAAGGAGTTTTTCAAGACACACGAGGTGAACCCTTCCCCAGGGGCAGAGGGGGAGGCAATAATGTTAGATGTCGTCCTAGAGGCAGAGGGGTTCCAGTAAAATCAGGGTGACCATGATTCCTTTCGTGGCTGGCCCTACCAGCGCTTCTGAAAGGAAGCCCATCTGCTCTACTCTGGAGGCAGTCTGGGGGTGTTTATCTTTGTACCCAGAAGTCTGGCGAGATGTCATAAGAGACAAGTGGGTACAAAGTATAATATCCAGAGGCTATTCCATTCCCTTTTGCCATACTGTCCCGCAGACCAGAACAATCCCGGATGTTCCACCCAGTCAAAGGGAACAAGCAACTGTAGAAATTCAAAAGTTGCTACACAAAAGAGTCATCCAAAAAGTCCCCACAGACCAAATAGGATTCGGAACTAACTCAAGATTCTTTTTAGTACCAAAAAGAACAGGGGACTGTTGACCCATATTGGATCTCAGCAAATTAAATGAATCCATGAAGAAGTCCAAGTTCCAAATGGTGACACTGCAGTCAGTTCTTCCCTTTTTAGGGAAATATGATTGGATGTGCTCAATAGACCTCCAAGATGTGTACTACCACATAAAAATGGACAGACCATCAAGGAGTTACTTACACTTCTGGCTGGGAGCCAGTCATTATCAGTTTCGAGCTCTGCCCTTTGGTCTCACTACCACCCCCATTGTGCACCAAATGCGTGGCAGTAGTCAAGGCTCACTTGAGGCATCTGGGATTCCAAATGTTTCCATACCTAGATGACTGGCTCCTAAGTGCCACCACCAAGCATCTACTTCAACAGGTGAGAGACACCAGTCTTCTCAGTTAGGGATTACAGTCAATTTACAAATATCTGCCTTGTTGCCCTGTCAACATATTGCATTCATAGTTCCAGATCCTGACACTGTCTCCTTGATGGCACGACTGCCTCCCAACAGGGTTTCTCTCTTCAGACAACAAATAGCCAACCTTCTACTCAGAACAAAGTGAAGGCAAAGATGATTTTGACAGTCCTAGGAACCATGGCTTCAACGATCACCTTAGTTCCCCTAGTCAGAATGCATATGAGAATTCTTGAATGGCTCCTATTTGCTCAGTGGTCATTACAAGAACTTCCCATGTCTCAACAAGTCAGAATTATGGAATCATGCAAGAGAGATCTATGGTGGCTTTGGTCTGACCATGTGACCATTGGACAACCTTTTGTGCCACAACAACCTATAGTTATGGTGACCACAGACACCTCCCAGATAGGGTGGGGTTGGGGGGGAGCATTATCTGGGAAGGAAAGTCCAAGGCACATGACAAGAACATGAGGCCCATTTGCGCATCAGTGTTCTAGAGATGAGAGCAGTGCTTCTAGTTTTGCAGGCACTCCAGGACTCTGTTCCTCTAGGAACGATTGCAGTCCAGTCAGACAACATGTCAGTAGTCTGATACATAAACAGACAAGGAGGAACAAGGAGGACCCAGATCATAACCCCTTTGTCAAGAGGCGCCGAGAGTATGGCAATGGGCAATCTCTTCCCAATGTTTCCTAGTAGCAACGCATATCCCGGGGGAATCCAGTGTGATAGCAGACAAGCTAAGCAGGGTGATATTAATACCTCATAATACCTCATGAGTGGTCTCTAAAACAAAATATAGCGGAGGAGATTTTCTGAAAATGGGGCCAGCCTTGCTGTGATCTATTTGCCACTCCCATGAATACCAAATGCAGCAGCTACTTTGCCCTAATCCCCCCTCTGTGGGAGACACCGAGAGATGCAATTGTTCACGAATGGCCCTCTGGACTTCTGTATGCATTTCCCCCCTTTCCTCTCATACTCAAAGTAATTCAGAAAGCAAAATCCTTGGCAAACAGACTGATTTTCATTGCCCCATACTGGCCTTGTCAGATTTGGTTCCCCTTTTTCTGGCCTCACCTACAGGAGAAACTGTGGATTCTGGACCCTGTTCCAGACCTTCTGACTCATATGTCAGGAACTCTTCATCCTGCTCTTCAAACCCTCAATTTGACAGCATGGCTGCTCCACTTCAGGCTTCAGGACTTCACACCAGCAGTAAAACACATTTTGGTATCTTCTCACAAGGTTTCTACCAGAAAGTTGTATTCTAGTAAATGGAAGAGGTTCTCCTACTGGGCACAAGCAAGAAAGATTGATCCATTCTCTGCCCCAATCAGTTAAAATTTGGAATTTCTTTCAGAACTTTTCCAGCAAGGCTCCGTTGCAGCTACAATAAGAGTCCATCTAGCTGAAATTTTTAATTTCCACATTGGTGAATATACTCCTAACCTGATGTCACACAAATTGTGTAAAGCATTTTTAAAAGGCACTTGTTTATTAAGGCCTCCCATAAAAAAACCTCTCTCACCATGGGATTTGAATTTTGTTCTGACTCACCTAAAATTACCTCCTTTCGAGTCCTCATCATCTTGTGATCTCAAATTCCTCTGTTGAAAAACTATTCTCCTAGTAGCCATTACATCTGCAAGAAGAGTCTCGGAGCTGCAAGCTCTATCAGTCAAGCTTACATATTTGATTTTCAATAAGGATAGTGTATCTCTATGAACAAATCCATCCTTCGTGCTAAAAGTTTGTTCCCAGAAAAATCTAAATCAGTCTATTGAGCTCCCAGTTTTTTTTCCAATCATAGCAACAAGTCAAGAGTGCAAACTTCACCAACTGGATGTGCATAGACAACTTAGGTTTTATCTGCATAGAACTAAAGATTTCAGGAAAACAGAACAATTGTTCATCTCCATTTCTGAAGCTAAAAAGAGCATGCCAGTTTCAAAAACTACGCTTTCAAATTGCATTACCTTTATATACACTTCATATAACAGGAAGTTACCATTCAAAGTTAGAGACCACTCAACCAGAGCATTAGCAACATCCTCTGCTTACCTAGCCAGATTGTCACTGGACAGTATTTGTGCCGCTGCTATGTGCACAAGTCCCCATATGTTTATTACTCATTACAAAGTTGATTTGGCCTCCAGGGACAGGGCTTTCTTTGGTTACACTGTGGTCACAGTTATACTCACATGAGCCACCCAGGAAAATGGTGCTAGGGATGCTGTCCCATCCAGTAAGAATGAAGGCGAGATAGGACAACATAACATAAAGAAGTTATCACCATAACTTTCCATGTTTGTTGTCCATCTCGCCCTTCATTCTTACGACCCCACCCCACCTTCCCCCAGCCAAGGACTCCTAGAGGACCTAGATGAGAGATCTTTCTTCTTTAGTAAAGGAGCTCCTTTGAATTTCCTTGTTATTTCTGTACCTAATGTCACATTATTAATTTAGGCACATTGTTATGATTGGCAGCAAACACGATATGGGGAATTATACCACTGCATGATGGAATACCTGTTCTGCCACGAGCAAAGTTAGAAACTTTGAGCTAGTGTATTCGGCCGAGTCGGAGCCGAGGATCGACTCCGAATCCATCCAGTAAGAATGAATGGGGGGGGGGAGATGGACAACAAACATGGAACGTTATGGTGAGTACATAACTTCTTTTTTTTTTCCTTAAATCTTCCCTCTTAGCTTTTGCTGGCATTAGGAATTTCTTGGCCTTTTTCTACTAATTTTTTCTACTAATCTTTTTAGTAGTCTTTTGTACCATTGTTGGTACTCTCTTTACCTAATTTTTAATAAGGTAATTCTCCTTATTACCATAATTGGTAATTTTGTCCTTTTCTTTCTTCTTCTCTGGTATAAGAAAATATCTTTATTGTTATATACCCTCTAATTTAACTGCTAGTTTTCCTAGCTATATGGTCTGACAAACGCAGAGGTTTAAAAAATGCACTTCTTGTGGGCATAAGATCCCCAACTCAGATGCCCACAAGGAGTGCATTTATTGCCTTGGACCAGAACATTTATATACAGCCTGTACGGTCTGCTGTACTTTTAATCCTAGAGCTTTGGCTGACAGGCGTAACAAGCTAATATTTAAAGGCTTGCATCCTACTACTTCTTCCTCTGGGGCTCAAGCCCCTTAAAAACCCAGTAAAGTAGTTTTTTTCAGAGCAGAAGAAAAGGTCTCCGAGGTCCCCAAGGTCTTCATTAGAGACTAGGGAAAAATAAGAAAAATGATGGATCTGACATCTTCAGATCTGAAGTATCTCAGCCTACCCTTGGATCTGAAACCATCCTTGGATCCAAAGGTTTTGGCTCCAACAGTCATCTCTCCTTCATCGATGTCATCTGCACTGGATCCTAAGTCCTCAGATCTGAAGCCCAGTACATCTTGTAGGAGCAGTGCTCTTGAGTATGTGGTTAAGCCTATTTCAACCTCCTTGCTTGCATAATTGTGTCAGACACCGAAGGAAAACTCCAGGCCCCTTTGCACAGTGTTTTCTAGGTCTTCCAAAACCTTAAAAGAAGTGGCTGTGGATAGGATGATGTGAAATTTCTCAGAGCTCAGATCCAGATGGGGGTCCTGCCAGCTCTGTCCCGTACTGGATTCCTGAGTGAGTGTGCACTCAAAGTCCATTTTATCTCCTTTTACAATCTGACCCCTAGTTTTGGAGCCCTAGGATCCGAGATCCCCGAGAAGCTTTGCTTCAGACCTGAGGAAAATTTCCTACTCTACCCCGACTATTTCCCTGACAGGTTCTGCACCAATACCCTTGGATCAGAACGGGTCTCAGAGCTGAAGTGTTGGCATCAGATCTGAGGGGATAGATTCTGTTCCAATTTTGTCGGATTCATCCCTTCCCCTTGGAGCTTCATCCCTAGAC
The DNA here is from genome assembly GCF_019279795.1 of Protopterus annectens. Taxonomy (NCBI): domain Eukaryota; kingdom Metazoa; phylum Chordata; order Ceratodontiformes; family Protopteridae; genus Protopterus; species Protopterus annectens. The sequence goes on from NC_056733.1 coordinate 131,053,419, forward strand.
AGTTCAGATCCGATTCTCCTCTAGAGTCTGGACCTGGAGGTGATCATGTTCTAGTTTCCTCAGAAGCTTTGGCTCCAAAGGAGCAGGTCAGCACATTTCCTGGTCCCTCAGCCTTTGAGGTGATGGAAAGGGCTTTTTCTCTCCAAAGAGAACCATTTTCTCATATTTTGGATCCTACCCCTTTACTCTTATTGGTTCTGAGCTCTGAGTTGGTCAGACATATTCCACAAGGACAGCCAGTTCCAATGAGTCTCCAGCCAGTTCTAGTAGAGAAACTTTCCCTCTCTTCCAACACCTGTCTAGAACATCCCATGGAAGAGGTTCCCCAGAAGAAAACATGTAAGAGAAGACACATAGACTACCCCATGGAGTCTCTCATGGAAGACACCAATTTTGATGTAGGAGAGGGATCTCCCAGATCACCAATGGATGACATCTCCTTTGGAGATATTCTAGAGGTCCTGAAGCAGGAAGGTGGTTGGTCGTCCCAAACCCCTTCTCCCAAAGAATCAGTGTTTTTGGAGGCTTTTGGTTCTGGCCTATCTACATCTTGGGTGACACTCCCAGCAGATAAACTTATGGAAGGAGTTGGATACTGTCGAGCCCATCCCCAAGCATCCTTACAATTTTTTGATTTCACCTGCGGACAGACCACAAAGGAGCAAAGGAGTCCCAGTTGATGTTATGGTGGTGGTAGCAGCCGCTAAGAAAGAGCTAGCAGAACAGAGCTCTTCTTTTTTCATCTGCCTAACAGGAAGTCCAGAGCATTGGACAGATTTGGAAAGCAAGTGTTCACCTCAGGTACTTTTGCACTGAGGTTGCTTAATTATCAGGCACACTTTACTAGGCTTCAGAGAGATTTGACTAAAGAACTATCAAATATTCTCTCAGAGTCCATGTCTGCTGAGGATTTGAAAAGGACTTCCTCTCAACTGGCCACTCTTTTATCTGTTTCAAATGCTATGATGAGGTTGATCTCTCACACAGCTGAAGGGACCTCCCAAGCAGCCAGTTCAGGGATAGCCATAAGGAGACACGTCTGGATGTGGCTATGCAATTTTGCAGAGCCCTTTAAGATGTCCTTTGTTAATGCCCCTTTTTGATGACACTTCCTTGTTTGGACCATCTATAAAAGATACATTTGCCCACAGCGAACAAGATGGGAAAACCCTGTCTGCCATGGGTAGCAAGCTATCTACACCTCGATGAACCTTCTCTAGGATCCAGAGAGGTGGTAAGAGAATGTGGTTCCACAAATCTCAGGGATCTTTCCAGGATTCATGTGGGGGCAATTCATCCAGAGGCAGAGGGGGGAATTTTAATGGCAGGCATTGCCCTAAAGGCAGAGGAGGCCCACAGAACCAGAGCTTAGAGATTCATTTTCAGACAGGCCCTGTCAGCACTCCTGAAGTACTGCCCGACTGTCCAACTCTGGAGGAAGTCTTGGGTCATTTCACTTTCCACCTAGATGACTGACAAACATCACAAGAGATTTATGGGTGCTAAGGCTAATATCTGGAGGTTATTACATATCATTTTCCCTTCTTCCACCCAGTCAGAAAAATGCTGCAGCACAAGAAATACAAAAGCTGCTAGAAAAGAGAGTCATCCAGAAGGTCATACGTGACCAGATAGGATACGGAACTTATTCATGCCTTTTTTAGTTCCAAAAAAAACAAGGGACCTTAGACCCATGTTGGATCTAAGCTAATTGAACCAGTATGTAAAGAAAACAAAGTTCCAAATGGTAATTGTTCAGTCCATCCTGCCCTTTCTGCACAAGGATGATTGGATGTGCTCTGTAGATCTTTAGGATGCATACTATCAAAATAGACAGACAATCTAGAAGACATCTCCGCTTTTGCCTGGGAACCAGTCATTACCAGTCTTCCCTTTGGACTCACCACAGCCCCCAGGGTGTTCACCAAATGCATGGCAGTAGTTACAGTTCACTTGGGACTGAAGGGATTCCAGGTGTTTCCATATCTAGACGACTGGCTGCTAACTGCCCCTTCCAAGCATCAACTACAACATGCCAGGGAGTATTTGCTCCAGATTTGCAGCAGTTTGGGCATTACAATAAATCTTGCCAAATCAAAACTTGCACCAGTTCATAGCCTGGAATTCATTGGGACAGTTTTGAACACAACACAGATAGCACCTCTACCTTTCCACCACTTTACTTATATCAGATACCAGTTTTAGGCTAGCCTTTCCCATTCATCTCAGCAAGACTAGTGTTTCAAGCACTTGGGTCAATGTTAGCTGCCCTAATACTTCTTCCTCTTGCATGCTTCTTTATGTGGGTTTTTCAGTGGACTCTTGCTGTATGGTCCATTCTATATCAACCCCTATACTTTCACATAAAACTCACCCTGATTTGTAAGCAACACATTCCCCGGTGGTTACATATAGATGATCTTTTTTCTGGGCAGACCTTTTGTTCTACTGAACCCAGAAGCCACAAAAATGCCTTCCAAACAATTGATCCAGGTATCCTCTTAAGAGACATGCATACATACTGCTGTACTATTTCATGGATCCTCAAGACTTCCCTTACCTCTTCTTGGTGGAGATTCATTAAGTAATTTTCAAATTCATCCTTCGACTCCAACTCTTTAGAAGATGTCAAGAGGTTCTCTCCTCAACCAACTTCTGCATTGCCCTTTTTGAATACTTTAATACTGATATAGAGGAAGGCACCTTTCAACTGACTGGCCCTGACCCTACTGTTTCCAGACATTCTTGCATGATGCTACAATACTTCGGGTAGCACCTTAAGGTGTCTTTGTTTAATGCCCTCCCTGGATGACTCCTCCTTCTTTAGGGCATTAGTGAATTATCTGCAGCTAACTAAACAAGGGAACAAGACCCTGCTTGCCACCAGAATCAAAGCCTTTCTTCTTCTCTTCACATACATTTTTATTAATTTATTTTTATTTATTTATTTTATTTTACTTTTGTTAACCGGGACGGTCTGACTGGACGAGGTCCATTTACAGCGGAGGCCCATGGAGAAAAGCTCCACTTAATTAATACAACAGACAATGATAATAATACATAATGTAAAGTAAAGACTTTATTGAGCAGTATTTTGTGCATAATAGAACAGTACGCAAAGAAAGATCATATCAGCAATATATACAAGTGAACATTAAGTTAGTCATCAAAATATACAGACAGACATTACAACAACATTTCCAAATGTCAAGGGATATCATTTGTTACTTCCATTTTTAGCAAGGGTCTGATAATTGGTGAGAATAGAGAAAGATGGTGGTAGCATACACTAGGATTAAGTAACACATGGACATAGCCAAGGGCTAATAAGATGAGACTTAAGGGAGTTTTTGAATTGTTTGGTATTAGGTGCAGAAGTCACGGAGGGAGGGAGATTATTCCAACTTTTTGCTATACTGTGAGAAAATAGAGCTTTACCTGCTGTGTTGTTGGCTGTGTAGATAGAGAGGAGTGATTTGTTGGCAGAGCAGAGTGGTCAATTTGGAATGTAGTTAGTCAGTAGTTCCCTAAGGGCTGGAGTTTTTTCAGGATATTTTAGGTTGTTATAAGCTATGACTAGTTGGTGGTAGGTTAATAACTGTGGGAGCTCAAGCCACTGAAGTTACCTAAGAGGTATACAATGGTGTGTTCTAAAGAGATAATTTGTTGCAAACTTGGCTATTTTGTTATAACATGACTCAAGTTTCTCCAGGTCAGATTTTCTAACATAGGTGAGAATAGGTGCGGCATACACAAGTGTGGAAAGAAGGTGGGTTCCATTTCCAGCAAGACTATAAGAATATGTGCCTAGAGAGGAGGAATGAACAAAAACAAGTTTCTAGATACCCCTTCTTTGATAGATCCCTTCAGCATCCTGATGCACCACAGGGTTGCTCATCTCTTGAAAATTTTAGGGATCATGTTTCCCCTCCATCTGGATGCCTGGACTAATTTCACAAACAATTCCTGTGGTGCCAAAACTAGGCTGCTACATCCCTGTCTTCCCTTTTATCCCTAACAAAAAGAGAAAAATATGAGGATCCTGAGATCTATCTAATTATTCTAAATTGTTATGTAAGCAATCTAATTTCTGGATGCTTTACAATTCAGTCCATCCTGTCTCTTCTGCACAAACTTTAATGGAAGTGCCCCACACATCTAAGATCCACAATACCACAATAAAATAGATAGAAGTTCTGTAGTTATTGAGAGCTAGTCACTATCCATTCAGTTTACCTCATTTACCCTCACTGCAGCCTCCAGGGACTTTGCTTAATGCTGGGTGGTCAATCTGATTCACATGTCACTAGAAAGGCTACTACTGTGGTCATATACTGTGGTCAACTTTTCACTTCTCTAACCTAATATCAACTTCTACTAGCCAGGGCTTACTTATTGTTTGTAGATTCCTACAGTTCCTGGACATCACAAATATATAGCCAAATCAAAACTGATATAGTTATATTAAAACCAATATCTGCACAGAATCAAGGTTTTTTGATAAGAATTCAAATGAGTACTACTACTCAGCTGCATCTTCACATTAAGATTCCAGGAGTAAACTGCCATTGTTAGATTCTGGATTAATGTCAATCCCCATTATTTTTTTAGTTCTTCAAACTACATTTTTTTTCATGCGAACCCTTTCTATAGACTTTGACGGTACAATGGTCAATTCTTTATCAGCCTTTATCTTTCCCCTCAACATACGGCCGATTTGGCAGATGTTATATTTGTTATTGTTCCCAACCATAGGACATGTGGTCAGACAAACCATTCTGTTAACATCCCCTATTAAACACAGTCATTTCTGATACTTCCCACTATGGTAGAGGTGCATATTAAGTGGTGGATGGTCCATCTTTATGGTCCCCCTGAGAGACTAAAGGGCTTGTCATTCCCCTAGACATGAGAGTGGTTCTTCTTACTTTGCAAGCTTTCCAAGAACCCCCCCATCTCCAGTATAGTTTCCTTTTGCAGAACATACTCTTCACTCTGACCCCAGTGAGGTTGGGTTCTGATGGGCCCCCTAGTCTATCTCCTACAGGTCTATCCCTATCTATCACTGATTTAGAAGTTTCTGCACAAAGCTATCGAGCTAAAGACCTCAATTATTATCCTTGGTTTCTTATGGATTAGTTAATTTTTTTGTCTCCCATCTCTCTGGTCCCTATTTGAAATAACCTGCAGGAATTACATAGCCCAATCCAGAGCTCCTATATCTTCCATCGGAGATCAGGTATTTCATTTTCCATATTCCTTAACTTAAGGTATGGTTTTCCAAATCTAATGATAATACAATGGTCCAGCATCTCTTCTCTCTACCCATGAAGGACCCTTGAACAATTCTAATATAAAAGAAATGGGGGGGGTCACAGCTTCAGGCCTTGTATACCAAACTACCTACATTATTTTCTGTAACGTTAGAGTGTTCCTCCGGACCAGTCCTTTCTTTATGCCCATAATGGCCACAGACAACGTTTTATTAGTCCATATATTTGCCAATTATCTCTCCTCTAATCACCTACCGTATTTTGCTGATTTGCTCCCAGTTGGTTGAAATTGCATTATCATCCTAGAACATTTTCTACCAAATCTGTGACTATCTCATCAGCCTTTTTTCTTGAGCTTCTTTTAACAATATCTGTCGTAAGGTCACTTCCTTAAAGATTCATACCCTTGTGATGCATTACAATTAGGGCATTGTCTTCAGAAGCAGTCCTTCTTTTGGTTTGACAGTGTTCTGGTATCCCCTTTCTCCAAATCTATGGCTTCCTCATCTGCCTTTCTCACAGAATCTGTTTTGATATTATCTGTTCTACAGTCACTTGATCAAAAAAATCATACCTTTGTGATGCATTACAAACTGGGCATTGTCTCCAGAAACAGAGCTTCTTTTGATTCAACAGTGCTCTGGCATATCCTTCTTTGAGGGCCTCCCAAGAATTACGTAACTGAGGACTCTAGCCCATCACTGAGGAAGAATGAAAAGGACAAGATCAGATTTAGAAGTTATATACTTACCATAACTTGGCATCTGTGTTGTCCATTTTCATTCTCCCTCACCTTCCCTCCCAGCCATCCTATGGCCTTATCTTTTCTAGAACAATACTGGATGATACAGAAACTTTTTAGCTCCAGGTTTGAGTTTTAATTCTTACTTTTTCTGTCCTTTCTCTATAAATCAGTAGACATAAGCAGCAGACTCGATCTGAGGAATTAGGGATAGTGTAGTACTTAATGTGAAGAGGGAGGAGCTCAAGACTAGGATCTAAAGTCTGGAAAATGTGGCCAAGTTGGATCCAGGGATCGGATCCATAACCCATCAGTGAGGAAGAATGAAAATGGACAATATGGATGCCAAGTTATGGTAAGTACATAACTTCTAATTACTAGCATTTGATAATTTATCTGCAAAACACCATTTTCAAATTCTGGCTTCTGGTGAATAACTTTAACTGAATAATGCCTTGCACAATGTCTAAGTTAAAACAGGGGATAAAACTAAATCCCTTTTTAAAAACAGAATCTAAATTGCCTTTGTTTTCAGCAGTTACATTTGTACACTTTTGTCCCACCACTGGATATAGCCTCCTCTGCTCATATTCATAATTGTCCCGATGTAGTTTGTAGACTTTAAGAGTTTTGTTTTTCTTAATAGTCCCATCAACTTTGTGAAAGACATCACTATACAACTGTTTCATGTTAGAAAAAAGTGAGTATTTTTTGATAGTCTCATTTAGCTCATTATCAGGCATAGTTTATTTTCTCTAATGAGCAGTTTTAAAGGTATAATACCTGTATTGTTGAAAAGTTTTACAAACTCCAAATGAATCAGACAGTAACTTAGGCTGCAACCCATTCGGACACTTCCGCACACAAAGGCCCTTTGCCAACTGATTAATTCGAATACATTCAGTGAAATATGAATTCTTCAGCTGCAGATTTTTAATCTTAGGCAGTTTCTTCTCATTTTCATTAATCACTACGTAAGAGAACGATCATTCTGGTCACCACCACTAGAGAAGGAAAAACTGGAAGAATGCAGTCAGCCATCAAAGTCAATGGCTACACCATTAGTGTTTGGTACTTGGTCTCCATTCTCCCTTAATTGATTGGTTGCTATGTTGCCACAAGCAGCAACCTGCGCATAAGTTCGACCCATCTGTGAAAATAGCTCCTGACTAGGATTAAATGATCCAGCTTCACCAACATTTGCAGGAAGATCTTCAGGCGAGGGGGGGGGGGCAGGATCCATGAACATATGTATGATATAAAGAAAAGGAAAACCACCAATGCCTTATTTAGGCATACTTTGGATTGCCATAAATAGAAAAAATTCTTGTATTTTCTTATAGACAGAATAACAGAGACATACCTCAGTGGGGATTTATGCACACAACCTGTGCTGAAAGAACTAACTTGGCAACTTAGGCTTAATGCAGCCGCTACTACAGGTATTAATATGACAGTTTATCTTTCTAGCATTTTAAAGATGAAAGCAACTTCAGTGTGATGTTTTACCATAATCTGAACACAACTCTCAGTGTTAAATATTTTATATGATTGATTTAGCTGTACTTTATTATTTAGTTTGTGTAAAACAACTGCTGGTTCTTTAAGAAATTGCACTTGGCATTTGAGTGACATCATAATTTATTCTTCTATTTTAAATGTTTTTTAATGGCAGAGTGTTATTCTGATGCAGTTTTTATGTGTGTAACACAAAAGCACTCAGTCTGTGGTTTTATTCCATCAAAATTTCTTGAAGTGAGTTGAAGTTTGTTTTGGAGTGTCCGTTCCACATTTTGTTTTTATTTTGTTATTAGATAGTTTATTGAAGTTTGTTTTTCTGTTACTGGTGGTGTTGGATGGACACTGCTTCCCTCCTTCTCTTTTTATAAGTCTATTCCAGTTATCAGTTTCATTTAAACACGAGTTTGCCCAGAGATTTTACACTGTTAATACAACAAATTTCAAAATATGTGACTCTTCCCCCTGCCTGAAAGTCTTCCTGAAAGCGTTGAAGTCAGGCCATTTAATCCTGGTCAGGAGCTATTTTCACAGATGCCTCGAACCTATGCACAGGTTGCTGGTTGTGGCAACACAGCAGCCAATCAATTAAAGACGAATGGTGACCAAGTACCAACCACTAGTGGTGTAGTTACAAATTAAGTCTCCATCCCTCCTTATACGAAAAGAGGGGTGGTTAAAGTTCAATTTTTCCATTTAAGCAGACTCACCAGCGAAGATCAGGACTTCAATTTTGATTGTATTTTGTTGCAGAAACATTTCTTGGAGAGAGGGTATGATTTGGATTGGTTGAAGAAGATTGTAGGAGAAGTTCTATCGCTCAGGTCGACAACCACAAAACCAATCCTCAGGAAGACTGATGCTGATATTTTATTGGGCGAATCATCGACCATTACCCACTCTGTAAGTAGGGTGACTGGTTATCAGGAAGCTTTCCTTTTACCAATCACCACAGATGCACCTATAATCAGAAATATTTTAGAAGAAAATTGGAAAATCATTCCTGGTAATCTAGAGTTGAGTAAAAGCATTGGAAAACACTCTGTATTCACTTACAAGAGAGTTGAAAACATCAAAACTTTACTTAAGAAAGGAATGAAAGTGAATTGTGGTGTGGAACTTGCCTTCAGCACATTCAAATGCAGCAAAAGCAAGCAGTGCCACCTTGTCAATAATGTTTTAAGTATTTATTTGACAGCTCAAGATATTACATTACATTTGAAAGGCAGATAGAACTGCCAAACTCATGGGATTGTGTATTTGGCTACATGCGAGTCTTGTCCCTCTTTTTATATACAGAAGACAATTAGAACATTCAAACAAAGAATTTATGAGCACACCCTGACAATCGGACACAGTGACAAGAATAATGCCTTGACAAGGCATTCCAGGGTTTGTGGCAATTTTAAGAAATTTAGTTTTTTTGTGCTTGACGCTGTGGATATTGGTGAGTTTAATAGAAACTATATGGTCAGACTCAAGTGCCATGAAACTGTCTGGCAAATTAGATTGAAGTCTGACAAATATCTGGAGCTAAATGACAATATTAATATTACATTTTTTTTAGCAGCACAACGGCCTTAAAGACTCAATGACAGTTTAAAAGATTTTTTTATTACAAAACCTGTGTGTGCTTTTCTTTTATACATTTATTTATTTATTTATTACATTTGTTAACCGGGAAATAGTCTGAATGGGCCAGAGGCCCATTTTCAGAGGAGGCCTGGGGAGAAAAGCTCCAGAAAAACAGTACATTATTTACATTTGATATTCAAGACAAGCACGAATATTAAAACAGGGCACTTAGTTGTGAACAATCACAGATTTGTGTAAAGGTTTAAACTACAAACAATGGTGTTACAAAAAATATAAATTATACAGATTAATGTTTAGTTAAGTGAACTTTCTAGGATTGCATTGGCTTGAGCTTACAGTGTATAATAGAGTAATTAGTGAATACATGTACTCCTTGAGAATGTGCTCTCAAGTAATGGAGCTTGAAATTGCAGTTTCCAGCGTAGCACAATTATCAATACGATGTACTTCAAGTGGTGCCATGCAGTAGTAGGTTACTGTGAACAAGAGAAAATAGTGGGAGAGAGAGAAGATGTAGAAAGTGGGTGAAGAGCAATGAAACAGCGAGAGGTGAGGAGACAAAATAGTAGATGGAGGGTTAGTGGTCAGCCTGGAGGATGACAGGAGCAAAGCCAATGAGTAGCCAGATAGTTGTGTAGTAGTTGTTTGAAGTTTTGGTAGTGTGAATTATTAGCTATATTTTGAGGAAAGTTATTCCATTGTTTGGAAATTTTGTTAGAATTGAGGCAGTCACCGTGATAGTTGTGGGAGTGGGAGACCCTTAGCATCAGTTTGTTGGAGGATTGAAGGGGCCTTGGGTTTTGTTTAGGTTGTACCAGATTTGATGCAGCAGGGCAGGTGTTGGTTGGATGAAGTAGCTTATGGACCATAGTGAGTTGGTTGAGAGCAAGAAGGTTAGGGAGTTCTAGCCAGTTGATCTGCGAGAGGTTAGTACAATGATGAGTCCTATGTGAGACATTGGTGGCAAACTTGGCAATCTTGTAACAGGATTCAAGATTATTTAGATCAGTCTTTCAAAGGTTTGTGAAATTTTAAGATCCATAGAGTAGGATAGAAAGTAGGTGAGACTGGGCTGTGGCTAGTCTGGCATAATAAGTAAGATATGGTTCTGGCTGCCAAGCTTGAAGTGAACTTTTTTAATAGCTGAGGCGACATGTTTGTCAAAAGTTAGATTTTCATCAATAGTTACCCCTAGAAGTTTTGTATGAGTTGTTGGTTCTATTCTAGTGCCATTAGAGGAGAGGATAGCAAGGGGGGCTGACATGATGTTGGCTTTGTAGATTTGAATGTTATTAATTTTGTTTTATTTGGGTTTAGAATTAGTTGATGTTCAGAAAAGTACTTTTCTATGTCTTTGAAAGTAGTTTGCATTTTTAATTGGAGTTCTAGTCGGGAGGGGGCAGAGCATATAAGGGTAGCATAGTCAGCATATTGGACAATGGTAGCTTGGTTGGTAGATGAGCTGAGGTCATTGGTGAAAAGGATAAAAAGGAGTGGCCCAAGTATAGACCCTTGGGGTACTCCAACAGAGATGGGTAGTAGGGGGAAAGAGTCTTTTCTCATTTGGTTGCTTGCTGCCAATTAGAAAGATAGCTGTGGAACCAGGATAGGGAAGATGAGCTGAGGCCGTAGGTCGAGTTTGTTTAGTAGAAGCTGATGGGAGACGATGTCGAAGGCTTTAGACATGTCCAGAAAAATAGAGAAGACTGCCTGGCCTTCATTTAGCAGGTGATATATGGTGTTAGTAAAAGAGATTAGTGCAGTACTAGTACTGTGTTTAGGTTTAAAGCCATTTTGTGTACAGAATAATATGTTGTTAGTAAGAAAATGGTTAAAGAGTTGTTTGTGGATGCATTTTTGTAGGATTTTTGCTAGCAGGGAAAGAATGGCAATAGGAGTGTAGTTGGTTAGGTCTTTGGAGGAGCCACCTTTCTGGAGTGGGATGATGTGGGACATCTTCTAGAGGAGTAGGATGTAGTGCTCGGCAAGAGATCGATTAATTAAAATAGATATGGGGTAAGCAATAGATGGGGGAAGCAATTTTTAGAAATTCATTGGGGAGCTAGTCTGTAGCAAGACAGCGGGGTTTAAGTTTGGTTAGGAGAGCTTTTATGTAGCTTGTTTGCATGGAGGTAAGAGAGAAGGGTTTAGGATACAGCAGATTGGAAGAGGGAAGTGAGGGAGGTGTATTTGACTGGTTGCTTAGGAAGGTGATTATAGAGTTTATGAAGTGTGAGTTAATTTGGGTAGCGATGGGATCAGAGGAGTTTGCTGTAACTGGAGTTGGAGTGTGGGTGTGACCTGGGGCTGAGGAGATGGTTGATGTTTTGCCAGAACTTTTGGGAGTTGTTTAGGTATTTTTGTTGGCAAATTTGGAAGTATAACTACTTGTCTTTTTTGATTTGTTTTTTTTTTTTTTTTGCTTGATTCCATAATTATTTATAAGTAGTGAGGTCTGATATAACTTTGGTGGTATGGTACACTAACCAGGCTCTGTCCCTCTGTTTTAGTAAGAGTTTGGTTTCTTTGGTTAACCAGGGCAGAGACTTGGATTTTGACCGTATTTTTCTAGGGAGAGCTAGATTATTAAGTATTTTAAGGACGGTATTGTTGAAATATTGCATTGCTAGGTCTAGCTGCAGGCTTTTAAGTGATGTCCAGTCACATTGTTGAAGTAGGAGGTTGAAAGTTGTGGGGGAGAATTTTTTTCTGTTTCAGATGTAACTGTATTGGATGTTATTATGTGTATGTATCCTTTTCCAGTTAAGAAAGCTAGGTGAATGATCACTGAGAGAGTCAGGGCGGCAGCCGGATATGTAGCATAGGTTAGTGTTGATGGTAAGTATCCAGTCCAATGCGGACTGTTTATTCATATGTTTGCCAGTGCGTTTTGGACACTTTATGGTCTGGGTGAAGTTGTACATATTTAGAAAGTTGGATGGGTGTGTGGTTGTGCAGGATGTCCAACTGAGGTTAAAAATCACCAAGAATAATAGTTTCTTGGTTGAAATTAGTGGAAGCCCAAGAAAGCAGACTTTCTATTGTTGGTAGGTTGTTGCCTGGAGGTAGGTAGGTAGCTATGATAATTATTGATGTTCTGTAGTCCTATCTCGCTTTCATTCTTACTCTTGGGATCGGAGCCGAACCTTGGCTCTGACTCGGCCATACTGTAGCTCAAAACTTCTTGTTGGCTCGTAGCTAGGAAGTATCCAATCATGCAACACTACTATTCCCCAGATCTCGTTTGCCGCTCGTTCAGCTCAGACGTGATTCTTCTTGGCCGTGGCTAAGTGCTATTTTTCAATATTTTTCTTGTCATTGTTGGATAAGATTTTGTTGTCTTGCCAGTTCTGTGTGTTTATTGCAGTCTGTCTGTTTCAGACTATTTGGTGCTTATTTCTCTGTGTTTTTTTGTACGTTGTATGGCCGTTCTTCCATTGGCTTTGTGGTATCCCTGCATCGCTAATCTCCTGTGTGGCTGCCTTCCCTTTGGGCTAGGCCTGTTTAAGTTAGAGGACCTAGTCCTTGTTTTGTTGTTTGTCTTCCGTTGGGCTAGGCCCATTTAAATTGGAGGACCTTATCCTCGGTTTATTCTCCTTCCTCTTAGGGCTAGGCCCATTTAAATTAGAAGACCTAGTCCTCCGTTTATCCTTTGTCTGTCTACTTGTGTGTTGTTTTGCGGATTGTGGTTTTTTGAATTATGTCTAAAGACACTAAGGATCATAAGCCTTCTGGCTTCAAAAAGTGTACTAAATGTGCCCAGAAGATGTCCTTGACTGATGGGAACAATTTGTGTGTTTACTGTTTGGGGGCTATTCACCTCCAAGAGTCTTGCCTGTTTTGCCATGCATTCAGTCCTTGTGTTCTTCAGGAGAGGAAGAACAAGCTGATATTGAAGGGACTATTAAAATATTCCTTTGAGGAGGAAATGACATCCTCATCGTCCAGTTCTAAATCTCCTTCCTCCTCCAAAAAGACAGACCTAAATCTACAAAAAGGCAGTCTCCCACCCATTCTGTTTCATCGGAGTCACCAGACAAAATTGCTGAAGTTGCTACACCCTTTTCGGCTCCACTGATTTCGGTGCAGACAGAGGTTAGCTTAGTGGATTCATCAGTCTCAGCTCCAGGAACTTCGGAGCCGATAACTGACACTACATCTCGGAGCCGGTCATCTGAACTTCATCTGGTTTCCCCGACTCTTAGGTCGCCTATATTCCAGCAATCTAGATCCCCCACTCTATCTTCCAGGTCCTCTAGGAGCCTTTCTGATGAGGACGTTGAGAGAGTGGTGCGTAGACTGCTTTAGACTTCGGCGCTGGCAAATTTGCTTTCATCTCCATCCCAGTCAGTTCCGGAGTCCAATGTGCCCCCACACCCGATCATTGTTCCTCCTCTGAGCCTCTCTGAGCCTTTGGAGCCAGAGTTTTTGGTGCCTCCAGTTGTGGATAGGTAGGTTCCAGTTACCTCAGTTGGTTTCTCGGTTCCGATATCTGCTCCGACCCTTTCGGTGTTGTCAGTGGGGTCTAGTATCCTCAGCTCTCTGGTTGGGGCCGAGGGGGACACTTCGAATCAAACTTCTTTGGTTCCGAGCCTACCTCTTGGTGCTTCAGCTCGGGTGAACTTGGACTCCACATCAGTCTTGGAGCCCATCTCCTCAGCACCGAGGGCTGCTTCTGCATCTTTGGAGCGGAGGGCATCCTCGGAGCCGGGAGGATCGGCCTTCGAGGTGATGAGGAGTGTGCTATCCAGGTCTTCAGCTCCATCCAGAGGTACCGACACTCTTCCCCCTAATATGCCGACTTCAGTCTCAGCTCCCTCTCTCTCCCAGTACAGCAGAGACCCGCAGCCGCAGGATACCTCTATGAGTGGTCCCCAGTCTTCCAAGGTCTCCCCAGAATGCCTGTCTGAGGAACCATCTAGGAAGAAAACTTGTAAGAGGAAACATGTTGATTCCCCTGATGAATCTATTACATCAGACACTGACCTCGAGGAGTCAGAAGGGTCCCCCGAGTTGTCCTCTGATATCTCATTCACAGATATCCTTGAGATCCTTAAACAGAGAGGTGCCTGGCCCACAACATCCCCTTCTGATGAGGAGTCAGTGTACCTAAAGGCTGTCGGGTCTCAACCCTCCGCCTCTTGGGTGTCTCCTCCTTTCACTGAGCTACTGGATTTAGTAAGTCGAAAGGTGTGGGAATCTCCTGATTCTGTGGAACCAGTTCCTAGAAGACCAAACAAATTTTTGTCAGCACTCCAGGACAAGATCTTTCTTTCTAAGGATGTACCAGTAGATGCCATGGTGGTGGCGGCAGCCACCAAGAAGGAACTTGCCGAAACTTCCTCCACTGTCCATCCACCGAGCAAGGAGTCTCGAACGATGGATAGGTATGGGAAGCGTCTTTTCTTCAGCGACTTTTACATTTCGATCGCTGAAATACCTGTCCCACTTCACAAGACTCCAGAGAGATCTCCTAAAAGAGCTGGGAGATACTGTACAAGATAACGTATCTGATGTGGTATCTCAGAAGGTCATCGCACAGATGTCTACCCTTAATTCTATTGTGAACTCCTCCATGAGGCTGATTTCGTATGCAGCGGATAGAGCGAGTAGGGCAGCGGGTTCAGGAGTCTCTTTCAGAAGACACTCCTGGATGTGTTTGTGTAATTTTGTGGAGGCCTTTAAGTCTACGTTTACCAATGCCGCATTTGACGGATCCTCATTGCTCGGAAACAAGGTAAAGGACACACTCACCAGGTGTGAGCAAGAAGGAAAAACCCTGTCTACCATGGGAGTCTGTTTTTCCGTCTCTTCTAGACCCTATCCCAAAGGCAGAAGGGTGGCAAAATGTGGTTCAGAAAATCGCAGAGGTTTTTTAAGGACACACAAGGTGATTCCTTCTCCAGAGGCAGAGGAGGAGGAAATAATGGTAGATGCTGCCCTAGAGGTAGAGGAGGCCCGCAGAACCAGGGAGACCATGATTCCTTTTGTGGTCGTCCCTGTCAGTGCTCCTGAAAGGAGGCCCAACTGCACATCTCTGGAGCCAGTTGGGGGTCGTATTTCTTTATACCCAGAAGTCTGGCACGAAGTCACTCAAGACAAGTGGGTATTAAAGATAATTACCAGAGGCTACCATATTCCCTTCTCTTCTCCACCCCCTTCAGACCAGATGAATCCCAGATGTATCACCCAATCACAGAGATTCAGCAACTCTAGAAATCCAAAAGTTTCTTGTGAAGAGAGTTATCCAACCCGTCCCCGCAGACCAAGTAGGATTAGGGATTTACTCCAGATTCTTTTTGGTGCCAAAAAGAACAGGGGACATGAGACCCATTTTGGATCTCAGCAAAGTGAATGAATCTGTACAGAAGTCCAAGTTCCGAATGGTCACCTTACAGTCAATACTCTCATTGTTAAGGAAAGACATTTGGATGTTCTCCATAGATCTCCAAGATGCTTACTACCACATCAAAATGGACAGGGCATCGAGGAGTCACTTACACTTCCGGCTGGGAGCCAGTCATTATCAGTTCTGCGCCCTGCCCTTTGGTCTCACCACAGCCCCCAGAGTGTTCACCAAATGTACGGCAGTGGTTATGACTCACTTGAGATGTCAGGGATTCCAAGTGTTTCCATATCTGGACAACTGGCTCCTGACTGCCACCACCAATTATCTACTGTTACAGGCCAGGGACGCTACCATTTCTTCTTGCCTGCGTTAGGAATTACAGTAAATTAGCAAAAATCTGCATTGTCGCCCTCTCAGCATGTGAATTTTATTGGCGCTGAAATAGACACCGTCTCAATGAGGGCTTACCTTATCGTGGAAAGAATTCAATGTCTAAGAGAACAAGTCTTGAACTTACTTCCACTAAGAAAAGTCAAAGCAAAGGTGGTGCTCAAGCTATTAGGGACCATGGCTT
This sequence comes from Protopterus annectens, assembly GCF_019279795.1. Taxonomy (NCBI): domain Eukaryota; kingdom Metazoa; phylum Chordata; order Ceratodontiformes; family Protopteridae; genus Protopterus; species Protopterus annectens. Next base: position 131,069,471 of record NC_056733.1, read on the forward strand.
CCACAATAACACTAGTTCCATTAGCCAGACTGCACATGAGGGTCCTGCAGTGGTTACTTTTTGCCCAGTGGTCACTGCAGTACCTTCCTCTGTCTCACCCCATCCTGAAAACAAATTTATGCAAACAGGATCTTCGTTGGTGGACTCAGACCAGCAATCTAAGGACAGGCAGACCATTTGCCCCCCCCCCCCAGTTGCCAATGTGACCACGGATGCCTCCCAGATAGGGTGGGGGGGGGCATTATCTAGGGAGAACAGTCCAAGTAACATGGCAAGATCATGAGGCTTATTTGCATATCAGTGTCTTGGAGATGAGAGCAGTGCTTCTACCGTTGCAAGCACTTCACATCTTTCTCCCTCTAGGAGAGATTGCAGTCCACTCGGACAACATGCCGGTGGTATGGTACCTAAACAAACAAGGAGGAACCAAATCTTATCCCCTCTGCAGAGAAGCCCTATGAGTATGAGAGTGGGTGATGTCTTCAAAGCGCTTTCTGATAGCAACACACATCCCAGGGAAATCCAGCGTCATAGCCAACAGGCTCAGCCGGGCTATTCTGATGCCTCACGAGTGGTCTCTGAACACATACATCGCGGAACAAATTTTTCGCAAATGTGGTCAGCCTTGCTGCGATCTCTTTGCCACCCCTCTCAATGCCAAATGCAGCAGCTACTTTACCCTGATTCCCCCGGAAGGGGAAGCACCAAGAGACGCACTCATTCATGATTGGCCCTAGGGACTTCTCTATGCTTTCCCTCCCTTCCCCCTCATATCGAAGGTAATTCAGAAAGCAATATCCTCGGGAAACATAATTATCCTTATTGCTCCTTACTGGCCTCGACAGATTTGGTTTCCCTTCCTCTGACCTCATTTAAAGGATGAACCGTGGACTCTGGATCCAGTGCCATATTTACTAACACACATGTCAGGGACATTCCATCCCTCTCTCCACAACCTCAACTTGACAGCTTGACTGCTCCAATTCCATCCCTAGTCAGGCTTCATGACTTTTCTCCCATGGTTGTACACATCCTGTAATCTTCTCACAAACCTTCTAGCAGGAAGATTTATTCCAGTAAATGGAAGAGATTCTCCTTTTGGGCCCATGAGAGGAACCTTGATCCTTACACAGCTCCCATTTCTGCCGTTTTAGACTACCTCTCGCAGTTATTCAACCAAGGCTCAGCAGTGGCAACTATCAAAGTCCATTTGCCAGCCATTTCCACCTTTCATGTTGCTAATGAACCTAATCTTATGTCTCATAGGCTTTGTAGAGCCTTCCTCAAAGGGACCACTTTCCTAAGACCCCCAGTTATGGATCCCGTGGCTCCATGGGATTTGAACTTTGTTCTCCATAAACTTACGTCAAGTCCTTTCGAACCTTCAGCAACATGTGTCCAACTTGGAAAACTATATTTTTAGTGGCTATCACTTCTGCAAGAAGGGTCTCTGAACTTGAAGCTCTTTCCATTAAGCCTCCTTATTTGGTATTTTATAAAGATAGCGTCTCTTTGCGGACAAACCCTTCCTTTATTGCTAAGGTTTCTTCTCAAACTAACATTGATCAGTCTGTTGAGTTGTCTATGTTCTTCCCTAAGTTTTTTAACAAGGCAGAATACAAATTCCACCAACTGGATGTACATAGACAATTGCATTTTTTATCTGGATAGAACTAAAGGTTTCAGAAGGTCAGATCAGTTGTCTCCATTTCAGACTCTAGGAGGGGCCTTCCAGTTTCTAAAGTCACACTATCTCACTGGATTTCCAGTTACATTTCATTTATCTATTCCTCCTGTGGTAAAGATCTTCCTTTCAAGGTGAAAGCTCATTCTATCAGGTCTGTGTCTACCTCGGTAGCCTTTCAGGCTAGAATCCCAATAGACAACATTTGTGCTGCAGCAACATGGGCTTCCTCACACATTCATTACTCACTACAAATTGGATATGGCTTCTAGGAAGAGGTCTTCCTTTGATTCCACAGTACTCAGGAGCATTTTCCAATGCGCCACCCAAGATGAAGGTGCTAGGGACGCTGAACCAAGAGTAAGAATGAAAGCGAGATAGGACTACAGAACATGAAGAAGTTGTGACCTTACCATAATGTTCGATGTTTATAGTCAATCTAGCTCTTCATTCTTATGAACCCTCCCTCCTGCCCCCTCCTTGAGGACCTGGGGGTAGAGTGCCTACTGCTTTTTGTTAGTCCTTTCGATTTGGTTCGTTCTGTGTCTCTGTATTTTGTCCTTGCAGCAAACAAGATTTGGGGAATAGTAGTGATGCATGATGGGTACCTCCTAGCCACGAAACCAACAAGAAGTTTTTGAGCTACAGTATGGCTGAGTCGGAGCTGAGGTTCGGCTCCGATCCCAAGAGTAAGAATGAAGAGCGAGATGGACTACAAACATCGAATGTTATGGTAAGGACATAACTTCTTATCTGAAGTAGTTACTTAATTTGTTCTGCAACCTGTGGGTCTCAGATTGGACCTCAGATCCGACCGGCAGCTTTCCAAGCTTCAAGATCCGAGCTCCTAGCTCCTCCCCTCTACCCATAATCCCCTGTCACCACCACACTACCCCAGATCGTTTTTGCCACGGCTTGATCACAAGCATCTTGAGAAGAGCTCCTGAGCTTAGTAGCAGGGAAGTGAATTTTTTTCTTAATTTTTTGACAAATCTAAAAAAAGTGTGTGTTGAGAGAGAGTGTTTCTCTGCCCTTTTTTATTTTTGGGATTGGCGCTTTGGTTCAGTTAACCCTCCCCTAGGTGTTTGGGCGTGTGACTGTGTGTGTTTGGAAAATGGCCGAAGGCCATAAGGCTTTTTTTTCGAAGTGCACTTGGTGTGGCCATGATCTTTCCCCAGCTGATGGCCACACTCAGTGCGTTATATGCCTGGAGGTTGCCCATTTGTCTTCAGACTGCCAGGTTTGCGCAGCCTTCAACCCCCGGGCTGTGAGGGACAGGAGGAACAGGCTTATTCTGGCGGGACTGCTTCCCCCGGAGGAGGCCTCTTCCTCCAAGGTGCAGGCTGCCCAGGTAGCTTCGGCACCCTTGACTCCCTCAACTCAGGCTGGGTCTCAACCTCCCACTGTTGCCTTGAGTACGAGGGAAGTTCAGTCTTCTCCTTCTAGGGAAAAGCACAGGGAGAAGCACCGACATACGAGGCGAGCCGAGCCTCATCCCTCGGCTCTGCCATCAAAGACTGCTAAATCGCCCCCGAGGGTGTCCGGACCTTCTCCTTCTCGGCTCCGATCCCCTTTCTTCTCGCCGGAGCCGGAGGAGCTCCGATCACCCTCGAGGTCGTCGAGTCGGCCTTCCAGGCCCGCCTCTATGACCTTCTCTAGATCTACTAGGTCTCTCTCCGACGCCAATATGGATAGGATGATGTGTCGGTTTCTGCAGACCCAAATACAGATGGGGGTGCTCTTGCCTCTCCCCCCACAGGGGGGAAGTGCAGCTTCAATATTTGCCCTGATTTCTCCTTCTTCAACCCGGATCCGGGTTTTGGAGTCTTCGGATCCAGGCCCTTTTGGAGCCGGGGTTTTGTCTGCGCCGGTGGCCCAAGCTTTCTCGACGCCGACCATACCCTCGAGTATCTTGGATCCGAGTTCTCGGGACCATGGGCCAGGCGTCGGATCTGTGGGAGCGGGTGCCTCTTCGGCACCTCCCATGTCGGAGGGCACCTCCCTCTCGGATCTGACGGCTTCGGCTCCGACCCCGATCCCTATCTCGGAGCCGAGGAGACTGCTCTTGGGGCCGGAAGAGAGTAGTTCTCCCTCGGCGTTCGAGGTATTGGAGAGGGTACTGTCGAGATCTTCCAGGTCCCCGACCCGGGCTTTGGATCCTTCCGCTCCCTCACTACATACGGGTCTACCTTCCATCATCCTTCCATCGGGACACAGCCTGCTCAGACCCTCCAGTTGGTTCCCTTGGAGGAACAAGAGGCCGTTGACGAGCCCTCTTCTGATAGTCCCACAGAAGAGGTGCCTCGTAAACGGATGTGTAAAAGGAGGCACATGGACTCCCCCGAGTCCGTCACCACAGATACGGACTTAGAGGAAAGGGAAGGTTCCCCAAGGTCACCCCCCGAGGATGTCTCCTTTGGAGACATCATGGAAATGTTGCGTATTAGGGGGGGTGGTCTGCCCAAAAACCTTCCTCGGATGAGTCCGTATTTCTGGAGGCATTTGAAGTGGGCCCATCTACCTCCTTGGTGTCCCCACCGGCAGATCCCCTGGTAGATCTCCTGACTACCAGGGCTTGGAAGGAGCCCGACACCGTGGAGCCTATCCCACGCCAGCTGGATAAAATCCTTAGCCCCCCTTCAGATAGGCAGGCTTGGGCTAAAGAGTCTCCAGTTGATGCCATGTTGGTGGCTGCTGCCACTAAGAGAGAACTCTCCCAGGAGAGCTCCACGGTCCACCCGCCGGACAAAGAGTCCCGGGCACTGGACCGTATAGGGAAGTAGACCTTTGCTTCAGCAACCTTCTCTGTGAGGGCGCTGAATTATATGGCGCATGTCATCAGGCTGCAATGGAATTCGATCAAGGAATACACTGCAGTTCCACCAGAGTCCATGTCGGTCGAGGACAAAACCGTGTTCTCGACTCATATGGCCACTCTCAAGTCCATCTCAAATACATCCATGCGGCTACTGTCTTATACTACGGAGGGAGCCGCAAGGGCCAGCGGGGCAGGTGTTGTCTTGCGACGCCATGCCTGGCTCCGCTTTTGTAATTTCACGGAACCTTTCAAGGCGTCCTTCGCGAACGCACCCATTGACGGCTCTTCGCTTTTTGGCAAGACCGTACGTGATACACTAGTCCAAAGCTAGAAGGACGGGAAGATGCTGTCTGCCATCGGAGTCTGCTTCTCGAGCCCCCAACGTTCCTTCTCAAGGAATAAGAGGGGGCAAAAGAAGCTGTGGTTCCGCAAGTCTCAGCAATTCTATCCAGCTTCGGACTCCGTGCCCTCCAGAGGCAGAGGGGGGCAGGGTGGACACCGGCCCAGAGGCAGAGGGGGACCGCGTAACTTTGGGTCTAGGGAGCCTTTCTCCGAGAGACCCGCGCAGCAGCCCTGAGGGCTTACCCGACTGTCCAGCTCTGGAGGCAGTCGGGGGGCGTTTAACAAAGCACCTGTCAATGTGGGAGTCCATCACGAACAATCAATGGGTGCTCCAAATTATATCCAGAGGCTACAAAATTCCCTTCCTATTTCGTCCTCCCACAGGTGGTCGCCTCCCCGATGTCCCACCCAATCATAGAGAGGCAACGACCGTAGAGATTTCAAATTTGTTAGGAAAAAGAGCCATCCAGCGGGTCCCCCCAGACCAGTCCGGATCGGGCTACTACTCAAGGTTCTTTTTAGTGCCGAAAAAGACGGGGGACCTCAGGCCCATTCTAGACTTGTCCGCCCTGAACATGTTTGTCCCCAAAGAAAAGTTCCGAATGGTCACGCTACAATCTATTCTCCCCTTAATGCAGGAGAACGACTGGATGTGCTCGATAGACCTCAAGGACGCGTACTACCACATTCTAATGGACAGATGGTCCAGGAGGTTCCTCCGCTTCCAGCTAGGGGCCAGTCATTACCAGTTCAGGGTCCTTCCGTTCGGACTCACCTCAGCCCCCAGGGTGCTCACCAAAGTCATGGCAGTGTTGCGGCCCACCTGAGGCTTCAGGGCATAAGGGTCTTTCCGTATCTAGACGACTGGCTCCTCACAGCTACCAACAGGCATCAACTTTGTATCGCAAGGGACTATGTTCTGTCTCTTGCCGACAGCTTGGGCATTTCAGTCAACATACCAAAGTCTTTTCTTCATCCTGTGCAAGCATTAGATTTCATAGGAGCTAGGCTAGATTCCCGATCTTCTCTGGCCTTCTTGACCTCGGACAGGCTGTCCAGCCTCTCACTCCAAGTTTTGGCTCTTCTTCATACCAAAGCTCCGCCGGCGGAGTTAGTCCTGAGAGCACTAGGCTCGATGGTAGCTGCTATCAGCCTCTCTCTCCATGCTCACTTAAGGATGCGTATATTACAGTGGACACTCCAAGTTCAATGGTCACTGTTACACCATCCATTGAATACTCCCATTCCCCTGAGCAGGGTTTGCAGGGAATCCCTCCTTTGGTGGCTTCACTCCCCAGAACTCAGGCAAGGGAGACCTTTTGTGATTCCCCCTCCCCAGGCCTCGTTAACCAAGGATGCTTGTTGCCTAGGGTGGGGGGTATTGTTTGGGCAGAAACGTCCAAGGTACGTAGACTTTGTCGGAGACCGCCTTGTACATAAATGTTCTGGAGATGAGGGTGGTGCTTCTAGCATTGCAGACTCTCCAAGACCTTCTACCTCTAGGAACGATTGCAATACAGACAGCCAATATGTCAGTGGTTTGGTATATAAACAAACAAGGGGGAACTAGATCCTACCCTCTTTGTCGAGAAGCCATGAGAGTTTGGGAATGGGCGATATCCACCAACCGCTTTCTGATAGCAACGCACATTCCGGGATGATCCAACATCCTGGCGGACAAATTGAGTCGAGTAATTCTCAGTCCTTACCAGTGGTCTCTCAATCCAAAAGTTGCGAAGGAGATTTTCCACAAGTGGGGTTGGCCTCGCTGCGATCTCTTTGCTACTCCCCAAAACACAAAATGCAGCGGGTTCTTCGCAATTCTTCCCCCAGAAGGGGAGAGCCCCAGAGACGTTCTGATTCATGCTTGGCCTCCCGGTCTACTCTATGCTTATCCCCCGCTTCTGCTCATGGTGAAGTTCATTCAGAAAGCCGCACGGTTGGGGAGCAAAATTATCCTCATAGCCCCATTCTGGCCTCGTCAAATTTGGTTTCCATACCTGCGGTCTCACAGTCTCTCCTCCCCTTTAATCCTGGATCCCATTCCAGATCTGATCTCGCACCCAACAGGGTACCCAACACCGAACCTGGTAAACCTCAAACTCGCGGCTTGGTTGATCCAGTTCCACTAATGGCAAGGACTCCTGGTATCTCGTCACCAGTGAAAACTATTCTGGTAGCGGCTCATAAACCGTCCACCAGGAAAATCTATAATAGCAAGTGGAAACGATTTTCTATCTGGGCTAACAGCCAGGGTCTCAACCCTTTTACTGTTCCGATTCCTACAGTCTTGGATTTTTTGTCCATGATATTTGAACAAGGGGCCAGTGCATCAACGGTGAAAGTACAGTTGGCAGCAATATCCCATTTTCATGTGGGAGACGGATTAGGATCCCTAGCGTCTACAAAATTGTGTAAGACATTCTTGCATGGCATTTTCCTTCTTAAGCCACCTGTGAAATCCGTGACCCCCCCCCCCCTTGGGACTTAACCTTTGTTCTGCAAACCTTAACGAAACCTCCTTTTGAACCTGCAGCTTCTGTACCTCTTAATTTTCTGTCCTGGAAAACAGCATTCTTGGTAGCCATAACTTCTGCTAAAAGGGTTTCAGTGCTCCAAGCTTTGTGCATGAAACCTCCCTACCTTATTTTTCACAATGACAGAGTGTCTCTCAGGACTAACCCGTCTTTTTTACCAAAAGTGGCATCTCTGGCAAATATCAGACTATAAATCTGCCAGTGTTTTTCAAGAATTTTCAAAATAAGGGAGAATACATGTTGCATACACTAGAGGTACATAGACAGTTGTGTTTTTACCTGCACAGGACCAAAGACGTTTGTAAGGCTGATCAACTGTTCATGTCATTTGCTCCTTCATCCATGGGGAAACCTATATCCAAGGTGACACTGGCTAATTGGATTTGTCAATGTATTTCTCAGGCTTACAAGGCATCGGGCAAAACAACCCCATTTAAAATTCGTGCACATTCCACATGGTCCATCGCAACTTCTGCAGCCTTCTGGTCCAGGATGCCGTTGGACGACATATGTTCAGCAGCCACTTGGTCTTCTGCTCATACATTTATTTCCCATTATAAGCTGGACATGATATCTAGAAGCAGGGCGTCCTTTGACTCCGCGGTGCTTCGGAATATCCTTCCATAGGCCACCCAGGTTTTTTTTGTTTAGGTAGCTGGGGACTCTGTCCCACAGGTTGCAGAACAAATGAAGTAACTACTTCAGATTTAGAAGTTATGTACTCACCATAATGTTCCATCTGAGTAGGTACTTCATTTGTCTGCAACCATTCCCCCCCCTGCCATCCCCCTAACCTGTATCGGGTTTCTAGGATCATTTATGATTCTTGAGAATAACTGAACCTGTTTATTTACAGGTTTATCAGGTGATACAGCAAAACCGATCTGAGGTAGTGTGGTGGTGACAGGGGATTATGGGTAGAGGGGAGGAGCTAGGAGCTCGGATCTTGAAGCTTGGAAAGCTGCTGGTCGGATCCGACCTCGGATCCGAGACCCACAGGTTGCAGACAAATGAAGTACCTACTCAGATGGAATGTTATGGTGAGTACATAACTTCTAATTTTTTGTTAGAGTTAAGTTCAAGATGAGTGGTTAGAATTTCAGAGTTGGGTAGGTCAGGTGGAGAGCACTGTAGTTGTTCCACTTTAAGGTTGTCTTTGAATATTACAGCAACCCCACGTTCTCTTTTGTTGAGTCTGTCTAGCCTAATAATGTTATAACCCGCTGTAGTGATTTCATTTCTTTGATGAGGGGCTTTAAGCAGGTTTCATTTATTACTGCTATGTCAGGGGAGTAGGTGTTTAAGGCAGCTTGGAATTCACTAGTTTTATTTATTATGCTGTGTAGGTTAAAGCTGATGAATAGTAGGCCAGGATTGGAAGTTTTTGGAAAGGGGAGTTAGGATGTGGGTGTGAGTGTGTGAGTGGAGAGGCAGAAAAGGGGAGTGGAGAGGCTGAATTAGGCCAGGGAGAGGGGATATTAATAGGTCCTGGGTTGGGATGGATATCAGCCTGGATTTTAATTTTAGTGGTGGAGTGTAGTACCAGATGTCTTATCTTGTTAATCAGTTTATGGTATCAGAAGGATGGGGAATTACTGTAATGTCTTTTTAAGTGTTTGAAGGGAACAAGCAGGCGGGTCAAGTTATTATACAGTTGTCTGTTATTGTGATAGAAGGTGTGGGGTAGAGGGTTAGATGAGGATATAGGATGTGTTTGAGAGTGGATTCGGATGACATGGTGGATGTGGAGAGAGGTGTGGTTGTGGGTGAGGTAGAGAAATTGAAGTAAGACAGCATTGATCAGTAAGGAGTAGTAGACATGTACATTGGAAGTAAGAGGAGAGCAGGAACTGAGAAGAGTAGGATGGAAGGTGGGGTGGTGAGAGCTGAGAGAAATGGGTGGAATAGAGGGTGGAGAGAGGTATTGAATGAGAAATGTAAATTGGAGGGGATGAGGCAAAGGAGGTGGAGCATACAATTGTGGTAACGGGATGTGGATTGGTGGCGGTAGAGAGAGGTGTGGTTAGAATAAGTATAAATTCAATGAATGTGGGGGTGGGTGAGAATGGGGGTAGGGTAGGGGAATGGAGTAAGCCTGAGTGAAGTGAGGTCAAACGGAGTGGGTTTGCACCAGTCCTCAGCTTGCACTCTAACATGAGTAAAAACAATCAGCCACTGCAGAGTTAATGTAGTCAGGCAAAAATGTCTACAGCCAGGATTAGAGAAAATACAAAATAGCACTTTGTTGTTTTACATCCTGGTTTTAAGTTTGTTTGTGTCTTTCGGCTTTTCCCAGTAAGGGGTCGCCACAGCGGAACTCTGGTCCGCTAATGATTGGCAGTAGATTTTTACGTACTGGCTTGCCGGGCTTAATGCACAACCTTCAAAGAAGGAACGCCCATTCACGCATGTTGCTACACAGAAGACGCTCTAACTGAGAATCGAACGGGCAACATCTAACTGTGAGGCGACAATGCTACCGCAGCGCCACCACCGCAGTTTTAAGTAATATGCAAAAAATAAGTCATAGGAATGGTACGTCTAGCTACCAAAGTAGGTAGATTTGGGGAAGCAAAAGAATAAAAGAGCTAGCTATAGGTGTAATACCTAATGCTAAGTAATGAGGTTTAGGCTAGGAATGCTGTTTCACTACTACAAAAAATGGCCAATAGAGTGTTCTGGTCAGATTACTAAATTCTGTGGTTAATACAGTATTAGAGATGACACAAGAGACCAAGGCTCAAACTTTAGCAATTTTATTTTTAGCTTTTAACAATTAAGGTTTGTGACAAAAAGCAATTGACTAGTCAACATGCAAAAAAACCTATCACACTAATATGCAAAACCTAACCTATAACCTATCACATTAACAATTATAAAAACTGTTAAATCATGTACTTACAAGCATATGCAAAAAGAGAATCATCTTTGCCACTGATAGGGGGACTCCAAACCTATTCAGTACAGCTATCTGTTCAGTCAAGACAGGGCCGACACTGGCAGGCAATGCTGTATGCTCAGTTCAGGCTCTTGCTTCAATCAGATCTGGATGATGATGAGTTCCAATCTATTGCCAACCTTTGAGTCTTTTATAGGTTTGAGCATGCCATAGGGTCAATAGGTTCAGCTGATGACACCTAAGCTATTAGTTTAATCATTCAGCTGATGACATTTAGATCACCAGTTTATTCATGAGCTAATGAACTGTTTTTTAAAACATTACAAATCATTTCCTGAGTTGTCAACAAGCCCCGTAATGTCTAGTTTTATGTCTAGTTTTATACATTACTTCCTCCTTTCAGAAGGCCGTTTGCCCACAAACCTGTGATATAGTTCCTCTTTGAAATCCCCCTCTGTCTGGTAAACAACTTTTAAACTGGCAAACAACTCCAAAGGTTAACTAAAGTTCAGTTATACCAGCATCAGTGTGCAAGGCTTGCCTTTGAAGCATAATTCTTTTAGGTTTCATGTATGTATATAACATCAAGCAGCATATCATGTATTTATTCAATTAACAGCATATCAATCTAACATCAAGCACACCTACAAACACACAGCAGTTCAATGGCTTAGGGCATCAAAGATCAGGTAAACTGTGTGGATCCGTCACAGGCCACCCCTTGCACTAAGCAATGATCGCTGTGTGCTTCTAATAATGTGCAAAATTGACAGCATCTTATTGTATTTTTTCATGACCTTAAAATAAATGCAGCAGGAAGTTAAGCAGAACAACAATGAAACTATTGTGGTCAGCAATAAAGGGTGTAAAAGCAAATTAAACCAGGCAGAAGCCTTTGGTGACCACATAAAAATATCATACCAATGTGAAACAGTCATGTCTTGAATTTCATTTGCAATTTGAAGAATGGTACCTTTGTCTTTAATCATTTTAATTACAGTTTGATGCGCATCATGTAAAGTCTTATTCAGCAGGAGCAGTACAGCTTGCCCTTCCTGCTTAATCTGTTTAAAGTCCGGGTGGACTAGGGATGGCCATCGAAAAGTGTGTAATGGTTCTATGCTAGCATTTAATGTGATGTCCATCCATCTAGTCAATCGGATCAATTCCCCAGTGCAAAAACCAATGATTGCATGTACATTACTTTTACAATGTGCTCCACTGTCTGTGATTGTTCCATCACTCCAAGCCAGCTTACAGGAGGATACTACACAAGCTGTGGTATCATTGAGTTGATAAATGTCTGTCCCATTCACTATATATCTATGCCAAACACATTCTCCAGTCCCATTATGTAAACATGGATGAGGCTTTCTTTTAATTAGCATGCACATCCACCCCTGGGGCCAGGTCTCACATCCTGCTAAATCAATGGGCACATCATTATAATCAATGAGATTAGATTCTATCTGAGGCACCCACCAATTACTTCCGAATTGCAAAGGCAATGCTACAAATGGACAAACTTGTTTTGTCCCCTTTTTACTAGCAAGATAATCAAAGATCAATATGCAAGAGTCATTTTCACATGTGAAATCTTATGGTTTTAACCAATTATACAATCGCAGCTCATTTTGCCAATGGCTTGGTCGTTTTGCCCCCCACACCTGAATGAACTGCAGGTACTGCTGATTGGCAGCCAATTGGGACAAAATACACAAGCTCTGATTTAATTCTTTAGTAAGGTTGTTCAGAACTTGTTCTGTATACATATTAGCATGATCAATCCATCTCCACATGACAGTTTGAGTTATAACACTATCTACAGTTCTTTGACCGAGCTCGGGATCATGATCAGCTAATAGCTTAAAAGCCATGTTTAGATCTCCACCTAAACGGCTTAATTTACTTCTCAAGGTGTCAATGTCTATGCTATTCAGAAATCCTGTACCCGTCCCAACCGCTCCTAAAGCAGTTCCCATTATTCCTGTGACATCACGTTTGTTTTTTCTATATCGGTAACGCCTATGTTTCAAGCGTAGGGAGTTAATTGGCCATAAGTTGGTGGATTTGCATTGTGTATGTCTAGTAGTGATATCTACTGCAGTCATATTAATTATCATTTTAATATGCTGAACAATTCTAGCACTACTTACAGTTTTACATCCTCTTGAATATCTTACTATATGTCCTAAACCATCAAATACAGTTGAACTGTTGTCCATAGCATATATCTCCAAATTTGGAGATCTGGTTTCTGCAGTGCTGTTTTCCATTTGAAATTCGGCTATGCAGGAAGAATCTAATGGAGACTCAGCCAGAGAAAATCCTGATTCATTCAGTCTCTGATATAAGCCCCCAGCAGGATTGGCAGTGCATTTCTCTGGATGTCTGTCACAGTTTAATCTACAAACAGTTCTGATGTATTCTGTGCTGGTCAAATTCCATGTCAAGGTGGGTTTAGTAGTCACTGCAAACAACGCTCTTCCCAGCTTCCAGTAGAAGTCACAATCCCCTGTCAAGTTAGCCACGTCTTCCTCACTAAACAGGGGAATAGGGTTATGGCACTCATATGGTCCATCTAGGTGTCTTCGCTGGTAAGAGTTGGTGTCTTTCCAAACAGTGGCAACAATCTGTGGAGAGGAAAATATAAGGGTTGTTTAGCAGAATCAAGCAACACTAAAACAGTATCACCAGGTCCATCACAGATCACAGTTCCACGCTCATTTGGTTGCTGGGGTGTGGTTACTACTACCCTCATCCCCAACCATTTACTCGGGCTAGTATCATAGTCTTGTAGTAGGATGACAACATCCTGGCGTATACAAATTTCTACTAAAGGTAACCCCTTTTTCACAGTTTGTGTTCTGTTATCTAAATTGATGACCTTTACTATCACCTCTTGTTCTGGTTCCCATAGCATGAAAACTTCCCAATTTTCTCCCAACAATCCTTTTTGTCCCCAGTGCCATTTTTCTGGGAGAAACAGCTTCCAACCTGTCTTAACTAACACAGTATCCTGTGCTGGCACTCTTTGCTCAGTCAATGCACATAGCCAAAGCCGAGTTTGGTCAATGTTTGTTAGCATGGGATATATTGCATCTGGATTCAACCTTTCCAGTTTTAAGGTACAGCAGTCTGATCGGATGTCATTCATATGCATTTGCAGGGGAGTGCCTTGCTGCTTCCGAGGTCTGTTGTTTAACTGACTTACAGCTTGTTCCAATACCTTTGCCCATCCTCGCAAAGTTCCATCACTTGTATTCTTATGAATCTGTTCTTTAAGAAGTCCATTGTACCTTTCAACCAGACCAGAAGCCTGTGGATGATATGGTATGTGTAGTACCCATCGAACTCCATTTTCTTTTGCCCATTCTTGGACCTCAGCTCCTGTAAAATGACTGCCTTGGTCACTTTGTATTTCAACAGGAGTCCCATATGTTATGCATAGTTTATGCAGTCCCCTTAGTACTGCTTGTTGGTTTGCCTTTTTTGATGGGGAAATCATCAAAAATCCCGAATAAGTGTCCACCATGGTTAGGCAGTATTGTTGATTTTGATCCAATGGCAAGGGACCAATAAAATCTATCTGCCAGATCTGAGCTGAACGACTGCCTCTATGTATATGTCCACATGCTTCTGATTGCAATTGCTTTCGTTTATTTCTTTGACAGATTTCACATTGTTTTATGACATCTATCAGTACATCTTTACTGAGTTGCATACCATGGCTCCGTGCCCATTCCATCGTAGCATCTCTCCCCAAATGTCCACTTCGATCGTGGGCCCACCTGGCCATGCTGATATCCTCAGGCTTCTCCTCGACAGTACGTACTGCAGCCATTTTATCTGCTTGCTGGTTATGCCTTCTTTCATCTGTCACAAGTGATGCATGAGCATCCACATGTCCAACACTAATCTGGCACCGCTGTGCCTTTTCCCAGATCTGCTGCCAATCTTCTGACCCTCCCCATAAAGGTCTACCATGAATTTTCCAATCTTGTTGCTGCCAGGCAGGTAACCAGGCTGTTAGTCCTTTATAAACTGCCCAGCTATCAGTGTAGATATATGCTTCATCTCCAAGTGATAAGTTATTAATCACTAAGGCAACAGCTCTTAATTCTGCCTGATTGTTTGAACCAGCAGTTCCTTCATCAAACAATACAGTCTCTGTTTGTGGGCAGTAAGCTACCGCAGTCCAAGTTCTGCCATTTGATCCAATTTTTGCAGAACCATCAGTAAACCATGCACATTTCCTCTTCTCCATGTCCAACTTATCGAAAGGTGATGCCTCACGTATTGGTGATTTTGGAAGTTCATACCGTTGTTGCTCTGCTGTATCAGCATCATTCAATATTACCAGGCCAGCCAACTGTTGCTGTACCTGGGAAACTCCAGGCACAATATTGGCTCTTTCTTGCAAGTACCATTTCCATTTTTGTACAGTCGAAGACTGTGCTATCAATGTTTTCAGAGTATTGTCTCGTAACCACCCCTGGATTGGGTAGTCTACTTTCACTGTCACCGTCTGTTGTTTGGTCAGCCCCTCTACATGAATCAGGGCAGAATATACAGCTAGTACATGCTGTTCGAGAGGGCTGTATCTAGTCTGTGCTCCAGTTAGGGATTTAGACCAAAATCCCAGTGGTCTTTTCTTTCCCACATCATTCTTTTGCCACAATCCCCAGGACATGACATTATTAGCAACAGTCACTTCCAAAATAAAAGGTTGCTGTGGGTCTATTGGACCCAGTCCCACACTTTGCTGCAAGGCTTTTTTCGCTTCCTCGAAGGCCATCTGCTGTTTAGGACCCCACTGAAAGTCACATTTCTTTCTAGTCACATAGTGAATAGGTCGTAAAACTTGCCCAAGGTGTGGTACAAATGCTCTCCAAAAGCCCATTGCTCCCAAAAAGGCTTGTGCCTGCTGTTTTGTTTTTGGGACCGCAATCTTTTGGATACTTTCTAAGGCCGATGCAGGTATTTCTCTTTTTGCTCCATTCCATATCATACCCAGGAATTTCACTGATGTTCCCTGTTGTGTTTTATCCTCATTTATTGCCCACCCTCGGCTCTGAAGGTGTTCAATCACTGTTTTCAATGCAATGTCCACATCCGGCTTTTCTCCTGTAATCAGGACGTCATCAATGTAATGGAATACAGTCACTTTAGTTAACTGCAACTTGGCCAGGTCTCTGGCCACCAGCCCATGGCAAAGGGTTGGGCTGTGTAGATATCCTTGTGGAAGTACCTGGAAGGTGTATTGCCTCCCCTCCCAGGTAAATGCAAATTGAGCCCTACTCTCTTCTGCTATAGGTATGGAGAAGAAAGCATTTGCCAAGTCCAAAACTGCATGGTACGGCCCAGCAGAAGAAGAAAGTCTCTCCACTATGGTAACAATGTCCGGCACTGCTGCAGTTAAAGGTGGAGCCACCTTATTCAAGCCCCAATAATCTACCGTCATACGCCAGGAACCATCAGGTTTTTTGACGGGCCACACCAGGCTATTGAATGGGCTCACAGTCGGTTCGAGTATGCCAACACGAAGTAATTCCTGGATTGTTTCAGTAATTTCTGAATGGCCCCCTGGAACACGATATTGTTTGATGTTGGTCACCACTTTTGGTGTGGGAATATGCAAAGGTTCCCACTTGGCATCACCTCGAACAACAGCCTTGACTGCATTGACTGAACAGTGCCGTACTCCAAATCTAAATGGCCCTACTGTAGTTTCTAAGGTCCTACCCTTTAGAACATCTATTCCTAAAATGTGTTCTGGTACAGGAGCTATCACGGCTACAATGGTACTAGGAATACCATCCCCAAAGGCTATTCTTACTTTGGTTTTGACCCCTATCTTCTTTGCCCCCCCATATCCATCAATCTCCACAGACTGTCCACGAAATTTACGGGGGTTGCCTGCAAAAATAGTTATTTCTGATCCAGTATCTACTAAAGCCATTACGTGTTGTGGTCCTCCCCTCCAAAAAATGGTAAGAGGCACGTAGGGGCGTCGGTCCCCAGGTGTAATGGCTCTAACTGTGCCTCTAGCTACTGGGGACCCGCCTTCTAGTCAATTTGCTTCCATTTTTTCCATTGGAGTTTTCCACCCCTTCTCTCCCCAATCTCTTTCATCAGTAAACTCTCCCCTCTGCCATTGTGCTAACTCCTCATCAGTGGGGATGTCAGGATACAACTGATTCCACCCTTTCTTCCCTTCAGTGGTACTTCTGTTTGGGCTTTTTGCAGGGGTTTGTTTACCTGAAAGATCTGATTCTCTTCCTTTCTGCTTCTGTTTCCATCTTTTGTATATTTCTTCTGTAGTTATTCCATCTATTTCTGCAGCTTCTACCCCCCATCTTAGCAAATCTAGAAACATCTGTCTCCTTGTTACTTTTTCACTACCCGTGCTTTTTAACTTGTCTGTATTTGCCTTTCTGGCCTTCCTCTGCTCTTTCTCTTCTACCAGCTCTGCCAGCTGGTTTAAAGTAGACATTACATCCCATATCGGTTGGCCAATACACCCTGCCAAGGCAGCCATAAGCTGCCCTTTCCACCATTGTGGGGCGTTTTTAATTAACTTATTCCTCATATTACCAGTAAAGATTTGTCTGTCTGGCCCTTTTGGAATATGCAACTCCCCATTTATCATTTCTAATGAGTAAATAGTTGCTAACATGGCCATTTCCCTTAGCTGTTGGATTGCTTCAGCTATCGTTTTCCAGGATTTGCACTCCTCTGCTACTGCTGTAGCATCCGGCCAAGTGGCCCGAAAGGCTGAGGCTAACCATACCACCAATGTATTGATATGGGGATCTTTATGGTCACAATTGTTCACTATCTGCTTCAGCCGGGGGTGAAATACTAAACAGGCACACTGGTGCATCTCTTCATCACTCAGTGACACCGCCTCTCCCCCTGTATCCCAGACCCGAAGAAACCAAGCCAAGAGGGACTCCCCAGGCTTTTGCTTATAAGTCTGAATTATCTTCAATAACTCTGTCTGGGAATAACTGCGCACCTCCACCCACTGCTGCGGTTGTCCCCCAGCATGTATTGAATTTTTCTCTACAATTGGTCGGGTACTCACTGATGGGGAATTTATTATTTCAAAGTCATCATTCATTTCATCAGAAGAAGGGAGATCTCCTTCCCATTCTTCAGGGTCAAACTCTGCCTTACATATCAAGGCACGCACTCTAGGCCTAGAGGGTGGGTGCTGTGAACCTCTCCCCTTCCATTGCCTGCACTGCTGTATTACTCGAGTGGCCAGAGTCACTGAGTTAGTCTTCCAATGCTCTGCATCCTGTCCTACCTTAGCTAATTCCACATCTGCCTTCTCCAAGGCATCCCTATCCAATCGGTGGGTGTGTGCATGTTCTTTACATTGTTCTTCTAATTCTAGAACTTTTACTTTTAGATCTTCTACATCCTTGTCTAACTCCTGTATTGCTTCAAAGAACAGCCATCCAGCTGCTCCCACTCCCTCTTTCACCTTCTTTCCCTTATCCTCCAATTTTAAACCTGATAAGGCCTTTGCCAGCTCCTCAGGGTCTACTGGTTTTACTGGTGAGGACTTTGGGGAAGGTGGAGGTGAAACCTGACTCAATGCCTTAGCAAGGGGGTTCCATTTTCCAAACAATGCTGGAAATTCAACATTTGCCCCTCCCTTACTTTTGGCATCTACAGATTGTTTCTTATTTAACCCTACACCTAGGTGCTTAAATGGAAAAAACATTGGCTGTTGTGACATATCTACTGCAAACCACAGATCCTGCCGACTACGCCAGCTGTTCTGGTCAGATTACTAAATTCTGTGGTTAATACAGTATTAGAGATGACACAAGAGACCAAGGCTCAAACTTTAGCAATTTTATTTTTAGCTTTTAACAATTAAGGTTTGTGACAAAAAGCAATTGACTAGTCAACATGCAAAAAAACCTATCACACTAATATGCAAAACCTAACCTATAACCTATCACATTAACAATTATAAAAACTGTTAAATCATGTACTTACAAGCATATGCAAAAAGAGAATCATCTTTGCCACTGATAGGGGGACTCCAAACCTATTCAGTACATCTATCTGTTCAGTCAAGACAGGGCCGACACTGGCAGGCAATGCTGTATGCTCAGTTCAGGCTCTTGCTTCAATCAGATCCGGATGATGATGAGTTCCAATCTATTGCCAACCTCTGAGTCTTTTATAGGTTTGAGCATGCCATAGGGTCAATAGGTTCAGCTGATGACACCTAAGCTATTAGTTTAATCATTCAGCTGATGACATTTAGATCACCAGTTTATTCATGAGCTAATGAACTGTTTTTTAAAACATTACAAATCATTTCCTGAGTTGTCAACAAGCCCCGTAATGTCTAGTTTTATGTCTAGTTTTATACATTACTTCCTCCTTTCAGAAGGCCGTTTGCCCACAAACCTGTGATATAGTTCCTCTTTGAAATCCCCCTCTGTCTGGTAAACAACTTTTAAACTGGCAAACAACTCCAAAGGTTAACTAAAGTTCAGTTATACCAGCATCAGTGTGCAAGGTTTGCCTTTGAAGCATAATTCTTTTAGGTTTCATGTATGTATATAACATCAAGCAGCATATCATGTATTTATTCAATTAACAGCATATCAATCTAACATCAAGCACACCTACAAACACACAGCAGTTCAATGGCTTAGGGCATCAAAGATCAGGTAAACTGTGTGGATCTGTCACATAGAGAAACTGGGGACTGAAAGCCAGTGGCGACCCTGTGTAGCATGCAACTCACTGGGAAAACAGTACTAGTACACATACTCATCCCGAGCTTTGGTTCAATATATTTAGCTTTAGTATTGTGCATTGGGACCTTGTCAGTCAATGGCGAGGTCCTTGTGGCGCTGGTAATTAAACTGGCAAAAAAATGGACCGTTACAGGTATATGATGATGCTAGAGAGGGAGTGAGCAGTGAAAGAGAAGGGCTAAGTGGTGAATGGGAATTGGGGAAAAACAAATGTAGATAGCTAAGTAGCAAAAATGTACAATAAAGCTTTGGATATGAACAATTACTCTAGAATAGTTAACAAATAATGCAGGTAAGTAGTCACAGTTAACTATATTTCAAAAGACTATTTATTAGTTCCGGATAGTCACGCTTTAGTTGATTGGTCATTGCACATGTTTTGGCTAGTTAATGTGTTTTGACAGGTGTTTTGAGAATTATTATTCAGGAGCTGAAAGATTTATTTCATGGTTTCACAGGCATCACTTGATTGGTCCAAATTGTCAAGATTGGTTGTTTATTGTTTTTTCAAAGGTCATGTGATTTTAGTACATGTCTTTTAAAGTGAAAAAAAGTTGTTTGTGTTTAGATTCTTATGAAGTTCTGCTTGTACTTAATAAAGAATGAAAACGCTTAATCTTTTATCGTATTTTGAGTATAAGTTTGTTTTTTCCAGCAACACCGTATTTTAAGACTTTGGTTTTGTAGACTATATTATTAGTGACTATTGTGTCATGGGCAGGATTATAGGCTGAAGAGAGGGTTAACTCGATCTGAGGTAATTCAAGCTAAAGAGGAGGATTATGGGTAAGGGCAGGAGCTTGAACTATGCAGCCAAAGTCTGTAGGGATGGCAGAAGTTGGATTTGAGATCGGGTCTAAGACCCATCGGTTGAGGAAGGATGAAAACAGAGAACACAAATGCATTGCTATGTTGAGTACATAACTTTGTTTTTTTTTCCATCTTTGCTTTGATTCATGAAAATAGCTCTAGCCAAACAGATTATTAAGTGGTTGCCAGACTGCTTAAAAAGAGTCCTACTAGCCTCTTTCTTGAGAGCTAGGGGGTTAAAAAAGCCTCTTGTAGTTCCTATTTTAAAAATGTCTGTACAACAGATGTATGTTACTGCTGTTTGATTTTCAGTCTGTATCTTCTCAGAGTACTGGATCTTGAGTTTGCATTGCTTTTTTCCAAGACCATCTTGCAAATCATCCAATCTTAGAGCTTCCAAGCATCTACTTGTTTGTTTTCTCCTGAGCTTGTTATTTTATCTGCTTTGGACTATATCCCACTAGGTAAACCTGATTCAGATATCCTTCTAAAGGAAGGAAGGACTTGTATGTGAATAGTAACACTGCAGTAGATTTTTGAGAATAACTGTTAAACCGGCTTCTTTTTACCTTTCCTTTACCTTATTTACACATGCTCACACCTCTGGGAACGTCCTTAATTTCTAGGTACATAAAGAAAAAATACAGAAATGTAGCAAACATCCGGACTATATCACAGCCATTCCAGGGTCATTGAAAGTTCAGATATTGAAGAAGTTGACCAACAATTGATGGAAATGTAAAGAAAATGCCAACGTTCCCATCCTTGGAGGAGAGTTTTGCTAAGTTTCATCACCTGAGTACCCTTTGGGGAGAAGTCCCCCAAAAAGTGCAGCAACTTGCTTGAGTACAACGGAAATTGAGTTCTGCATTGGGTTCAATAGAAATGTAAGTTCTGCATTCCATCAGTCAGAAGTTTGTAGAAGCTCTAACCAATTCCCAACTCAGTATAGCAAAGACTATACTGCACAAGACAGACAAATGGGAGGAAAGAGTAGGCTGTAAAGAGAAAAGTCAAACTAACCAAAGAAGACAGTTTACCAGTTTCTGACTGTTTCTCCCTCAACTACCATTTACAGATGACCAAACAAAATAGGAGAAGGGATATGTCTATGACAAAGCTGGAATTAGCCACATGAGTAAGGCTGCAGACTACCCAAAATATGAATAAAATTTTATTTAGCATGATCTCCAAGTTTTTGGCTGGCATAGTTAGCATCTTCTCTGCTCCATGAGCAAGAAAAATTAACATGGATCATGAATAGTGGAATGTTAAGTTGTCAATCTCGCCTTCATTCTTGCTGGATGGGTTCGGAGCCGATCCTCGGCTCCGACTCGGCACTTGCTTTAGCTCGAGAACTCCTTTTACCAGCTCGAGGCAACCCTATATCCCATGATGCAAGGCGGAACTACCTCAGATCTCGTTTGCCGCTTAGCGAAAGAGGTCTCCTTTGCCAGCTGAGGTAAGTTTTTTCTTGTTAAAGAAGAAAAAGTTCAGTTAGGGGTTTATTTTTTCCCTTTAGTGTTAGATTAGCCTGTACTTAGTTACAGCCCACCCTATTCCCTTCCTTTTAAACTTTTATAATAGTTTTCAGTTTAAAGTTTTAGTCAGGCCTAGTTCCCCAAGTTATTCCCTTCCTGTGTGTCTGTGTAGGGATTAAGTTGTGTGTTTGTGGGGACTGTTTGTGTCTATCCTTTTAGGATGTCTAGAGAAGGCAAGGTCTCAGGCTTCAAGAAGTGTGACCAGTGCTGTCAGAAAATGTCCCTGACAGACGGTCACACTTCTTGTGTGTATTGCCTGGGGCCTTTGCACCTGCAGGACTCCTGTGCATTGTGTCATGCTTTTAGCCAGAGAGTCCTGCAGGAAAGGAGGAACAAATTAATCCTCCGAGGTTTACTTAAACCTGAAGGTTCTCCTCCTAAGCCAGGGGCAGGAAAACCTCTTAAGCCACCGAAGGTTCAGGCTACAGTGTCCAAGCCTCCTCCGGTGGCTCCGGCTCCGTCGGAGCCGATATCGGCTCCGGCTGGAGTCGATGCTTCTTCTGTTAGAGTAGTGGGTTCGGTGCCGACCGGCTCCGATACCCTGACTACTGTGGCCTTGTCGGCTACGGCTGGAGCCGACACTTTATCCAGCATCGGAGCCGAGATATCCTCGGCTCCATCTGGGGTTCAAGGGACTTCGGCTCCGATGGCTTCGACCCGTAAATGATCCCGGTCCCCTTCGATACTAAGTATTCACTCGGCTCCGGGGTCTCCTCTTTTGTCGGAGCGGAGCCATCGGAGCCGATCTTCGAGATCTTCCAGGCTGTCTGACCACGATTTGGAGAGGGTGGTAAGCAGGCTGTTGAAGTCTCAGGCACTGGCCCAAATGCTCCATAGCCCGTCTCAACAGACTTCGGCTATAGCCCCGATTCTTGAGATTCCTCCTCCGACTCCACACCAGAGTTCGGAGCCGGAGCTTCTTGGGACAGCGACTGTTTCGATGCCGGAGCTGATACATCCTTCGGCTCAGTCATCTTCGGCTCCGATCTCCTCCTTGAGACCTTCCTTGGAGGGATCCGGTCGTCGGGTTTCCACTGTCGGCTCCGAGGGGGCTAGTGGCATCGGACCCTTGTCCGACCCCGCTCTCCCTCTCGGGGCTTCGGCTTTGGTAAGCTCGGCGCCGACATCGCCTCGAGCCTTCTCTCTCCTTGGAGCCGACCATTCCTGTTTCTTCGGAGCGGGTGTGTTCAGGTCTCCCGGGGAGAGGAGCCTTTGAGGTGATGAGGAGTGTCCTGGCCTCTGAGCCTGGTCAACGGTCTATCCCTCTAGCTCCTCCCTCATCAGTGCCTGCAGATGCCTCTTGCCAGCCTCTTGCTCTCAGGCCCAGGGATCCATCGCCCCAGGTTTCCCCACTGGGAATTTCCTCCTCTTCCGAGGTTTCTCCTGACCCTGCAGGGGAACCCCTCGGAAGAGGACGTGTAAGAGGAAACACACAGACTCCCCTGAGTCTACTACATCTGATACCGACTTAGATGAGTCGGAGGGTTCCCCACGGCCCCCTCTGAGGATGTCTCATTTTCAGACATCCTTGAGCTCCTCAAACAGAGGGGGAATTGGCCCTCCATTGACCCCTCCGAGGATGAGTCGGTATACCTGGAGGCTTTTGGATCCCGACCCTCCACCTCCTGGGTGTCTCCGCCTTTCGACCCACTCATGCAGGTAGTGGCTCGGAAGGCATGGGTGGCTCCAGATTCTGTGGAACCTGTCCCCAGGAGACCATCCAAGTTCATCACGGCCCCTTCGGATAAACAGTTCCTGTCCAAAGGTGTCTCTGTGGATGCTATGGTGGTAGCGGCGGCCACTAAGAAGGAACTGGCGGATCCTTCAGTACCTGTCCATCCTCCTAATAAGGATTCTAGGACCATGGACAGGTATGGAAAGCGGATGTTTTCTTCAGCGACCTTTGCTATGCGTTCGCTGAATTACCTTTGTCACTTCACCAGGCTTCAACGAGATATTCTCAAGGAACTGGGAGAAGTAGTCCAGGATCCTTCTGCTGCTGGGGCTCAGGAAAAGATTGCCTCACAGCTTGCTATCCTGAATTCCATATCTAACTCCTCCATGCGGCTCATATCTTATGCGGCCGATGGAGCTAGCAGGGCCGCAGGCACAGGTGTTGCTCTTAGACGCCAAGCCTGGATGCGGCTGTGTAATTTTGTGGACCCCTTTAAGGCGTCCTTCACCAACACCCCCTTTGACGGTTCGGCTTTGTTCGGACCTCAGGTGAAGGATACTTTGACCAGATGTGAGCAGGACGGTAAAACTCTTTCTGCCATTGGAGTCCAGTTTTCCACTCCTTCTAGACCATATCCCAAGGGTCAGAAGGGGGGGAAGATGTGGTTCCGTAAAGCCCAAGGAGCTACACGGACACACGTGGTCAGTTTACCCCAGAGGCAGAGGGGTAACAATAATAGACGCCCTAGAGGCAGGGAGTCCTCAGAACCAGGGCAACAGGGAGTCTCTTCCTGAGAAGCCCTTTCAGCATCCCTGAGGTGTTGCCCGACTGTCCACCCTTGGAGGCAGTCGGGGGAAGAATTTCGCTGTACCCAGTAGCCTGGCAATCCCTATCACAGGAGAAGTGGGTACAGTTGATCATATCCGAGGGTTACAAAATCCCCTTCGAAAGGTTTCCCGTACCTCTACAATCCCTTCCAGACATCTCACCCGGTCAAAGGGATTTGGCAAGACAGGAAGTTTCAAAACTCCTGGAAAAAAGAGCCATCCAAACAGTGCCGGCAGACCAAGTAGGATCCGGCTTCTACTCAAGATTCTTTTTGGTCCCCAAAAGGACGGGAGATTGGAGACCAATACTAGACCTAAGCAGACTAAACAAGTCTGTCAAAAGGCAAGATTCCGGATGGTCACGCTGCAATCCATTCTGCCCTTTCTGGGCAAGGACAACTGGATGTGCTCTATAGACCTTCAAGATGCGTACTATCACATAAAGATTCACAGACGCTCCAGAAGGTTTCTCCGCTTTGGCTGGGAGCCAGTCATTACCAATTCAGAGCACTGCCCTTTGGCCTCACTTCAGCCCCAGAGTGTTCACCAAATGCATGGCAGTGGTCACAGCTCACCTGAGACGTCGAGGATTCCAGGTGTTTCCTTATTTGGACGACTGGCTCCTCTCCGCCACCTCCAAGCATCAGCTTCTTCGGTCCAGAGACTACACCCTACAGCTTTGCAAGAGTCTAGGAATTTCGGTAAATTTCGAAAAATCCTCTCTGCTGCCTTGCCAATCTATCACCTTTATAGGCGCAGAGTTAAATACCATCAAAATGTTAGCCAGGCTAACAGATCAAAGGATTCTGGACATCCAGAAATTTGTTCAGCTTCTGTTACAAAGCAACAAGATCAAAGCCAGGTTTGTCTTGAAAGTTCTAGGCCTAATGGCTGCGGCCATTGTTCTTCTTCCACTGGCTCGCTTCCACATGCGTCTCCTGCAGTGGATGTTATTCACGCAGTGGTCGTACCACGATCTGCCCATGAGACACGAAATCTTGGTAACACAGTCGTGCAGGGCTCATCTACGATGGTGGATATCTTCCCCTCTTCTTCATCAGGACCGACCCTTTGTTCCCCCTCCTCCAGTTGCCACAGTCACCACGGATGCCTCTCTGATCGGGTGGGGGGGGCATTATCAGGGCAGGATGGTCCACGGGACGTGGCAACCCATAGAATACCACCTGCACATAAATGTCCTGGAGATGAGAGCAGTGCTTTTAACGTTGCAAGCCCTCGACGACTTTCTTCCCACAGGGACTATTGCAGTACAGACGGACAACATGTCCGTGGTCTGGTACATCAACAAACAGGGCGGAACCAGGTCCTATCCCTTATGTCGAAAAAGCTCTCAGACTTTGGCAATGGGCGATCTCTTCTCAGCGGTTTCTGATAGCAACGCACATCCCGGCAGGTCCAACCTATTGGCGGACAGGCTAAGCAGATCTATTCTGATGCCTCACGAGTGGTCTCTCAATCAATCTGTAGTGGATCAGATTTTTCTGAAGTGGGGCACCCCTTGTTGCGATCTTTTCGCTACCCCTCAAAACAGCAAGTGCCCAGATTACTTCACACTATTTCCTCTTCCAGGCCAACCCTTGAGAGACTCTCTAACCCAGGATTGGCCTCGGGGACTTCTTTATGCTTTTCCTCCTTTCCATTGATTCCACAAGTCATTCAGAAAGCCACCGTTTTGAGAGCCAAATTGATCCTCATTGCTCCATATTGGCCTCGACAAATTTGGTTTCCGTCTCTACATCATCATCTTCTGGTGCAGCCCTGGCATCTGGACCCAGTTCGGATCTTTTGATCCACCAGTCGGGTCAGCAGCACCGGGCCATTCATTCTCTCAACCTCACTGCTTGGTTGCTCCACTTCCTTCCTAGCCAGGCTACCACTGATTTCTGACTCAGTCAGAGACATTTTAGTGTCTTCTTTAAAGTCGTCCACTAGAACTGTTTATGCTAGCAAGTGGCGACGTTTTTCGATTTGGGCAAACGCCAGAAATATTGATCCTTTTACGCTCCTGTACATTCTGTTTTGGATTTCCTGGCGGAGGTTTTTCATTCGGGATCTTCGTCATCTACAGTCAAAGTACAACTGGCTGCTATTTCCAAGTATCATGTTGGCTTGCATGACAATAACATCATGTCTCATAGGTTATGCAAAGCCTTTTTAAGAGGAGTTTTTCTCCTAAAACCGCCTGTGAAACATCCTCCTCCGCAATGGGATCTAAACTTAACGTTGGCATCCCTAATTCTACCTCCTTTCGAACCGTCTGCTACGTGTTCTTTAAAGTTATTGACGTGGAAAACTATATTTTTACTGGCTGTTACTTCTGCAAGAAGAGTTTCTGAGATTCAGGCCCTCTGTATTCATTCACCTTATCTGTTTTTTCATAAGGATAGGGTTTCGCTCAGAACTAACCCTTCCTTTCTTCCCAAGGTTGTATCTCAAACCAATATTAACCAGTCTATTGATCTACCAGTTTTCTTTCCTAACTATTCTGACAGAGCTGAACAGAAGCTGCATTTTTTGGATGTTCATCGTCAGCTCAGGTACTACTTGCATAGGACTAAACAAATTAGAAAATCAGACCAATTGTTTGTCTCCTATGCAGAAAACAGGTTAGGTCTTCCAGTTTCTAAAGTGACCTTATCTAGATGGTTGACTTCCACCATTTCCTATGTGTACTCTCTAAGGGGCAAACAACTATCTTCTAAGCCAAAAGCACATTCGACCAGGAGTCTATCCACTTCTGTAGCCTTTCAGGATAGACTTCCCATTGACACTATTTGTGCAGCAGCTACTTGGGCCACGCCTCATACCTTTCTGTCTCATTACAAGTTGGATTTGGCCTCCAGAGATAGGGCCAGTTTTGATTCCACAGTTCTCAAGAGTCTGTTCCATTGAGCCACCCGGGATACAGGTGCTAGGGACGCGGTCCCATCCAGCAAGAATGAAGGCGAGATTGACAACTTAACATTTAGAAGTTATGTACCTACCATAACGTTCCATGTTAGTTGTCTTCTCTCGCCTTCTTTCTTGCGTCCCTCCCTCCTTCCCCCTGGCCTGGACAGATCTTGGAGAGTTCCTATTAGATTGCTTCCTCTGGAGCATTGTTATAAGGACTTCTTTTAGGAACCATGGTTCCTAATTATGTTAGGATAGTCTTTAGCAGGGTCAGTTAGCTGCCAAACGAGATCTGAGGTAGTTCTGCCTTGCATCATGGGATATAGGGTTGCCTCGAGCTGGTAAAAGGAGTTCTCGAGCTAAAGCAAGTGCCGAGTCAGAGCCGAGGATCGGCTCCGAACCCATCCAGCAAGAAAGAAGGCGAGAGAAGACAACTAACGTGGAACGTTATGGTAGGTACATAACTTCTAATTCTATGAACATGGGCATTTTCTTTGGATGCAAAGCCATACAGTATCACACTAGATAGACTTATTTCTGCCTTTTATGGTTTATTTTAGAGGGTTAATTTTATGAGGTGTTGATAAGCTTCATCCTATAATCCCGGGTTTGAATTCCCTCACTTTCCACTTGCAAACTGTCCGATTCTGAGCAAGTCACATAATTTGACAGTGCTCCAGATTTGTCCCTGAAAGGAATACTTGTGTCTGATGGGTTTACCTGTTAGCCAAAAAAAAAGAGTCTTGGCTATAGTAAGTATTTACATATCAATACTTTAATGTGAAAAAAAGTGTCTTGGCTATAGTAAGTATTTACATATCAATACTTTAATGTGTAACTCTTCGGTCATTTGTATCCGTATGTACATAATCAGTGTTAATTTTCTTATACAGATATACCATTGATGCAGTCATTTTTCCTTCTACATGCATCTTATTAAATATAGGTGGAACATTGGTTAAATAATGTACTGAAAAGAATGTGTGCTACGTTACGTCATGCAATTTCTGAAGCTGTGGTCACCTATGAAGAAAAACCAAGAGAGCAATGGATATTTGACTACCCAGCCCAGGTATGTTGCTTTTATGTGTTGTAAATCCATGGTCCATGCAAGTGTCTTTGCCTAAAATATGTAAGTGATTTACTAATTGCTATATTTCTCATGCAGGACTGAGGATAGTATCCCATGATGATATTCATACCTTACACCTCCCTACTCTCCATTCTTCATTACTTCTGTCTATTTATCTCTCCTGGCTTTTTGTCTAAGTATAGCATAAGCTTGCTTTCCTCTCACTTCATATTGCAGTTCTTGTTTGTATTATTCTAACTTACCTTTAATTTCTTTATAAACTGGCTACAATTTCTCTAAATATCAACTTCTATCTATTCTTAACCAGTGTTTATATATTATGTCTAATTTGGTATAATTATTTAAACTGTACATGTTTTTGTATTATTTTTGAATATTGTAAAATTATTGTTCTTAATATGTTTTTGTAATACTTTGGAGCTTTTCTCCCCGGCCTTTGCTGAAAATGGGCTCCTACCTAGTCAGACTTTCCTAGTAATCAAATGTCAATAAATAAATAAAATAAAAAAAATATGTAATCAACCAAAATCTTTCTTAGGGGAAACTCATGTAGCTGTAATCATAACATAATAGATTCAGCATATGTAATGTGACCAGATTTTCCAGCAAGCAAAGTCACTCTGGTTTAGCCAGCTGCAGAGGGATAAAACCCTTAATGTGACCCAAATAACCCAGCATTGATTAATGTCCCAGCAGCTGGAAGAACCAGCCATGGTTGATGGTACTGAGCACTGATGCCAACTCATCCATCCTGGATGGAGAAGGAAGGCAGCATAGTACACTGCAACCCTGCCACTTAGTGGAGACGGGGTATGCCAACAAAAGCAGCATGAAGGGCCAAGGACAGCTGCCCACCAGGCAGTGGGTTTGCTTTAACTTGAGGACAGACACATGCAAGGAAGCATGCATGGTTGAATCAGATAATTACAGGGGTAACCCACTCATCCTGACTGCTGTGAGAATAGCAGAAGTTAAGACAGCTAGAAAACTCTGATGGCCACCTGGAGGATACCCACCTGCCTCTGACACTAGGACAACTTGAGAGAGGAAGTAATTGTTAGTAGGCAATGGGGAGGATAAACAAAACAAGGACTAATAGTTTGAAAAAACCTTTTTGGGTTAGACCAGTGCTTGGCTGACATTGTTCTACCACCATCAAATAGCATGCATCCCATGTAGAAAGTATGACAACTGGTGCCACCTTCTACTTTTCAGCTTTGAAAGTGCTGTGTTATTTGACCACATTTTGTGCTCACTAGTAATGTGTGTGTTGATGTTGGTCAAAGCTTCCCCTCCAGACAATAAATATTTGAAAATATTTCTCTTTTGTGTTACTGAGAAAAAAACAGAGATTTGCTTTGCTCTATACTTTTTTGAGTAGTTTTCTAAAAATTAACAATACACAATAACAGATCAAAAGAAAAAAAAAGTGTAACATGAAGGTAATAAACATACAATTTCAAGCATAACAAATATAAATAAATATACCCTACAATACATGCACGTAAAGGCAGGTCATCCAAATTGGGCAAGAATAGTA
The DNA here is from genome assembly GCF_019279795.1 of Protopterus annectens. Lineage (NCBI taxonomy): Eukaryota > Metazoa > Chordata > Ceratodontiformes > Protopteridae > Protopterus > Protopterus annectens. Next base: position 131,098,945 of record NC_056733.1, read on the forward strand.
GCTAATCTTATTAAATCTGATATAATATAATAATAATAATAATAATAATAATAATAATAAATAACAACATGTAACAGACACATTTAAAGAATGTATCTGATGTTGTAAATCTTTGTTCATTCATTACAAATAGGACCTTGGTTCCATCCCCAGAACTGATATGGCCGTTTCCAAGCTTGCACCAGTCAAAAACACTCAGCTAAGACCTACCCACAATGCCCCTCTCCTAGTTACTCCAGATCTCGTTTGCCACATTCCTAGTCAGAAGTGCTAGCCATCTCTCTCAAAGCTAAGTAGAAAATTGCTATTTTTAAGACAGTTTCTCTTCAAAATTATTTATTTTTTGTCAAGTTAGCCTTTTCTCACTGTCGCCTATAACCTAGTTCTATTCCTTACCCTTTTCCTTGGTAATTTAAATTCTACCATTTTTGGTACTGTCCTCTCTTCTGCCTTTGACAGGCCCTTCCTTACCACTTGTGGTATTTTTTAAATACCATCTCTGGTATTTTCTCCCTTATTTGTTTTTTTTCTATAGGATAGCCTTCTTGCCTTATTATGTCAGACAAAACTAAGTTGGGGTTTAAACAGTGCGACAAGTGTGGATGTAAGATGTCTAACTCGGATACACATGCTTGTTGTGTCTACTGTTTGGGCGTGGATCATAATAAAGCTGACTGTGACATTTGTGCTAGTTTTAGTAATCGTACACTAGCAGAATGTAAAAATAAACTTATCTTAAAAGGCTTACTCAAGACACCTTTTTCGGAGGCTCTAGATGGGTCGGAGGTCTCACCTTCTCCAAAGACCAAAAAACATAAGGAAAAACGGAGTCACTCGGTTCCTGCATCTCTGTCAGTTACGGAACCGGGTCGGCTTCGTGCTTTGCTGGCACTCTCGGCGCAGGCCTCTTCAGTACCAGGCTCTGTGTCTTCTCCTTCGGCACCATCTGTGATATTCACCCCTATTTCGTTTCCGGCTTCGGCACCACTGACTTCGGTGCCGTCCTTGGATCCAACATTGGATCCTATGACTCTACCTGCTTCGGCACCATCCCCGGCCATGGTGCCAACAGTTTCTTCAGCTCCATCAGCTCCAAAACTCGAATACCTGCCAAGGACAAGATACTGTCCAACTTACGACCCTTTTTTGGGGCAGAGGTTTAGCCCCTTTCTAGAAAGACCTGATTCTCCTTTAGCAGCCTCCTTTAGACCCACTAGGAGTTTTTCTGAATTAGATTTAGTGCAGGTTGTGGACCAGCTTCTGGCAGCTAGGGAATTGCCCATTCCAGTTAAACCTTCCGTCCCCCTTGGCTCGGAATCCTTTACTACTTCTTCCTCTGTTTATCCTCCTCCTGCCTCTGCTAAGATCCCAGAGATCTCGGTACCGATGTCCACTCTGGTGCATACTGTCTCAGTTCTGACAGCAGTGTTTCCCCTGTCGGCACCGTTCACACTTGCTGCATCAGCTCTGGTGGAACCAATGCTCTCCAGGAGCAGTGCTTGGACCATCCGTACCTTGGTACCTAGCCCGGCACTTATTTTCTCACTGGTGCTGCATATGCCCATGGCTCCAACGGCTTCCAGTTCTCTCAGAGATCCTCACCTGGAGGTGGGCTCCTCAGGACAAGGTGTGACCCTGGTTCCGAGGTTGTCCCTCCCAATTCCGGACCCCCATCCCTCCTCAGGTGGGCCTGCTGCCCAGGTAGTGGAGAGGGTCCTTCATTCTGAAGGTTCGCAGTCAGCACCAATGACATCAGTATCAGAACCCCCCCCCCCAGCATGCACCTCTACCAACCCTCTATTTTGGGACCCCGGGCACAGGAGTCACAAGAACCCTCTGTGAAGGGAACCCCTTCTCCAGAGTCCTCCTCAGAAAATCCCACCGGGGAGCCACCCTGGAAGGAACGGTGCAAGAGGAAGCACCTTAATTCACCAGAGGAATCTATCACTGAAGACAGTGATTGTAATGAGGGGGAAGGGTCCCCACGGTCTCCCCCAGATGAAGTCTCATTCGGAGACATTCTCTAAATCCTCAAGCAGTGGGGAGACTTGAAGTCTTCTAACCCTTCTTCTGAGGAATTGGTGTTCCTGCAGGCCTTCCGTGCCCAACCATCTACTTCCTGGGTGACTCCATCAGCAGATGACCTTGTTAAACTCATTGTGCAGCGTGCCTGCAAGGCCCCGGACAATGTAGAACCTGTCCCTCATAGGCCAAACAAAAATTTTATCTACACCTGAAGAACAGCCCCACTGGTCCAAGCAGTTGAAAGTTGATTCTATGGTCATGGCGGTGGCCACCAAGAAGGAACTAGCAGAAGATAGTTCCACTGTCCGGCCTCCAAACAGAGAGTCCCAGACCATGGACAAACTAGGGAAACGGACCTATGCTTCAGTGAACTTTGCCATTCGGTCGCTGAACTACTTGGCATACTTTACTCGCCTCCAAAGAGACCTAATTTCCGAAATGTCTTCCTCTTTGGTGGGGGTACTGCCTGTTGATGTGTGTGATACTGTTGCCTTGCAGCTAGCTACCCTTGAATCCATTTCGAACTCCTCAATGCGTTTGATATCTCACTCCACCGAGGGGGCAGCTCGAGCTGCCGCATCAGGCATTGCCATGAGAAGTAATGCTTGGATGCGGTTGTGTGACTTTGCAGACCCCTTTAAATCTTCCTACATCTATGCACCTGTCGATGAAGCTGCTAAGAAAAAGAGTCATCCAACCAGTCCCACAAGACCGGACAGGATCCGGGTTTTACTCAAGGTTTTTTTTAGTGTCAAAAAAGACAGGGGACTGGAGACCAATCCTGGATCTCAGCCTAATGAACAAATTTATCAAACCTCAAAAATTCCGGATGGTCATAATATAGTCCATTCTTCCCTTCCTAGGGAGGGACAACTGGATGTGCTCTGTAGACCTCCAGGACGCATACTACCACATAAAGATGGATCACCATTTCTGGATGTTTCTCCACTTCCGGCTGGGAGCCAATCAGTACCAGATCAGGGCACTGCCATTTGGTCTCTCGACAGCCCCTCGAGTGTTCACCAAAAGTATGGCAGTTTTGGTAGCTCATCTTCGACTACAAGGATTCCAGGTGTTTCCCTATCTAGACGATTGGCTCCATACCACTATAACCAGGAATCTCCTTGTCTGCAGCCTCTCTTACACTCAAGGTCTCGCTCTCTGCTTTGGGATTACAGTCAACAAGGACAAATCTCAACTGTCCCCAGCAAAGACACTGGAATTTATTGGAGCGGTCTTCGACACAACTTCCTGTCAAGCTTCTCCCCCCCTCACAGGCTTTTGAAAATAAGACACCAAATCCAAGACCTTCTTCCTCAGACCTATGTACCAGCACTTCTTGTACTGCAACTCTTAGGCTCCATGGCGGCTACCATTACATTAATACCACTGGTGCGGCGCACTATGCCCCACAGCAGGGTTGTGATAGTGAGGAAAAGAGTGCATTCAGACAGCAGTGGCAGGACCTACTAGATAAAGCAAGACAACATGAATTGGTGTTGATAATGGGTGACTTAAATGCACATATCGGGACAGACAGAACAGGATATGAGGACTGCCTGGGTCCACATGGGTGGAGCAGTGGGAATAAAGAAGGAGAAGCCATTCTAGACTTCTGTCTGGCAAATGGCTTGATAGTAGCCAACACATGGTTCAGAAAGAGAGACAGTCACAAGATCACATACAAGAGTAGCCAACATGCAACTCAGGTAGACTTCCTCCTAGTAAGGAAAAGGCACTGGGGTAGAATCCATGATTGCAAAGTCATCCCCAGTGAAACAGTCGGTTCACAGCATAAACCAGTAGTTGCCACAATCAGCTGCAAGCAGTGGTCAGAGAAGACTCTAAGGTCAACAGAGACCAGGCTGAAGACCTGGAAGTTGACTGGAGAGAAAGTACAGCAGTTCAAGGAATTACTCAGGGCTCTAGCACCCCAAGAAGAGGAGGAAATAGGTGGAGTTGAAGAAGAGTGGCAGCACCTAAAAACAGTATGTGTTAGGACTACAGAAAAGATATGTGGCCGAGCCAGGTATGGAAATAAGGTACATAAGGAAAGCTGGTGGTGGAATGCAGAAGTGCAGGAAGTAATCAAAAGAAAGAAGGAGTGCAAGAAGAAGTGGGAGATTGAAAAGACTGACAAAGCTAGGAAGGACTACTGGTTGGCTAACAAAGAAACTAAGAAAGAAGTTGCAATAGCAAAGAATAGGGCATCAGAGGCACTCTATCAGCTTCTGGAAAGTGACACAGTAAGGGGCACAAAGAAACTATACCAGGTTGGAAGACAAAGACAGAATGATAAAGAAGATAGTCAGACACCCTTCATAAGGGTTTCCAGCAACAACCTGCTTACCAGCCCACAGGACATCAAAGGCAGATTGAAGGAGTATTTCCAGCAGCTTCTGAATGAAGAAAACCCCACAGAAGCAGTACTGCCCCAGAAACAGCCTACAGTGATAGTAGAAGAGGAGCCCAGCTTAGAAGAAGTAAGAGCAGCACTAAGGAAAATGAAGTCAGGGAAAGCAGCAGGCTCAGATGAGGTCACAGCAGATATGATAAAGATGCTGGGTGAGCTAGGGGAGAAATGGCTCCTGAGGGTACTAATTGCAGTGTGGAGAGAAAGGTGTATCCCAGATGACTGGAGAATAAGCATACTCATGCCAGTGTACAAGAACAAAGGGGACATCCACAACTGTGGACAGTACAGAGGCATCAAACTCCTACCACATTGCATGAAAGTTCTGGAGAGGGTGATTGATAAACGGATACACAGAATAGTAGAATGTAAGATGGGAGATGAACAGTTCAGATTCAGATCAGGATGCAGCACAATTGACCCGATGTTTGCATTGAGACAGATACTTGAGAAGAAACTAGAGAAGAGGAGAGAGTCAAACTGGGCTTTCCTAGACTTGGAGAAAGCATATGACAAGGTCCCAAGAAAGCTGATCTGGGCAGTACTGCGGTGGTTTGAAGTCCCAGAAACATTGGTAGAATTAGTACAGGCTATGTACAAGGACCCAGTGAATCAAGTACGAACAGTGTTTGGCCTCACTGAGGGGTTCCCAGTGGGAGTGGGTGTACACCAGGGTTCAGCTCTGAGCCCACTGCTGTTCATACTGGTAATGGACTACATCAGCAAACAGGTTGGAGGGGTCAGAGCAACAAAGCTGCTGTACGCAGACAATGTGGCAGTACAGGCAGACTCTGATCTAGAACTTCAGCAAAGGATAGGAGAATGGAATGCAAATCTGAAGGCACATGGGATGAAACTAAGCACAGATAAGACAGTGGTAATGGCAGCAGATTGGGAAATCAGAAGAAGCTGAGAATAGAGATAGATGGGAAGATAGTGGAACAGGTAAACAGCTTCAAGTATCTGGGAGGGGTGGTTGAGGAGAAGGGTAGTCTGAATGAAGAGGTCAAAGCTAGAATCAGAGGGGCTGCAGCCAACTGGCATAGAGTATCAGGTGTAGTCTATGACAGAAGAATGCCAAAGAAGCTGAAAAGTAAGGTGTACAAGACAGTGGTGCGACCAGTACTACTGTATGGTACAGAAACCTGGGCAGTAAAGGCAGAACAGTTGAAGAAGCTAGAGGTGATGGAAATGAAGTGCCTGAGAAAGGTGGTAGGATGCACACTGTGGGACAGGCAAAGAAATGAGGACATAAGAGCAGAAGCCAAAGTAGCTCCAATTGCAGAAAAGATCAAAGAGAACAGATTACGATGGTATGGGCACATGTGTAGAAAAGCAGAAGACAATCTGGTGAGGGAGATTTGGGACAGACAGGAAGAAGGTAAGAGGAAGCGAGGGCATCCAGCAAGGAGGTGGATGGATTGTGTGAAAGAAGATCTGCGACAGTCAGGCATGAGTGTTGAAGAAGGCAGGAGAGTGTCACTGAATCGAGAGAGTTGGCGACAGTTAATACGATACCCCGACCCCATGTAAATGGGAAAAAGGGGGATGATGATGGTGATGATGATGGCTGCACATGAGAATCCTACAGTAGCTCCTTTCTGCACAATGGTCATTGCTAACTTACCCACTCGACCACATGAGACATCTTACAAACTGTTGCAAGGAAGAAATGTTGTGGTGGATGAAGCCACAAACGAATCTTTGGTGTCGACCATTCTGTCTTCCCCAGCCCATGGCCACGGTGACCATGGATGCTTCCTTGTTGGGGGGGGGGACATTTCCAGGGAAAGACTGTCCAAGGCACCTGGTCCCCCATGGAGGTTAATTTGCACATAAATGTCCTGGAACTGAAGGCAGTTCTCTTAGCATTGCAAGCGTTTCATGCATCTGGGACCATTGCAATTCAGTCAGACAACATGTCAGTCATCCGGTATATCAACAAGTAAGATGGAACCAGGTCTTACCCCCTGTGTCGGGAAGCCATGAGGATTTGGCACTGGGCGATAGCTTCCAACTGCTTCCTTATAGCAATGCACATTCCTGGGAGTTCCAACCTTATTGCGGACAATCTCAGCAGGAACATCCTGATGCCTCACGAGTGGTCCCTCAACCCTGTAACAGCGGATCAGATATTCCAATGCTGGGGCAAGCCTTGCTGTGACCCTGTTTGCTTCCCCCCTAAACCATAAATGCAGAAGCTACTTTGCCCTCATCCGCCCTCAGGGGGAACCACCGAGGGACGCTCTAACGCACGATTGGCCACCGGGTCTTCAGTATGCCTTTCCCCCATTCCAAAATTTCTCCAGAAAGCTCAGAGGTTGAGAAGCAAAGTGATCCTCATTGTCCCCTACTGGCCCCGTCAAGTCTGGTTCCCGTTTCTATGGCCTCATCTGATTCACAGCCTGTGGATCCTGGATCATTCCCAAGACCAGTTATCTCATCCTCAGGGACTGATTCATCCGAACCTGCACAGTCTCAAGCTCACAGCTTGGTTCCTCCACTTCCAATGATTGCCAGGCTGCCTAACATCCCATCTCCTGTTCGTGGAATTCTTCTGACTTTACACAAACCTTCCACTAGGAAAGTTTATTCTAGTAAATGGACTAGGTTCTCTATTTGGGCCAAAGATCAGAACTTAGACCCTTTCTCTATGCCTATTCAAAAGATCCTACAATACCTGACTACTATTTTACATGCAGGAGCCTCAGCTTTGGCGCTCACTGTACATTTAGAAGCTATCACCAATTTTCATAATGGTCTTGATAATTCTTCAGTTATGTTACACCGCCTATGCAAGACCTTTTTGAAAGGAGTATTACATGTTAAACCTCTGGTCAAGCCTCCCTTAGAACCCTGGGACTTGACTTTGGTACTTTAGTCTCTCACAGGTCCTCCTTTTGAGGTCTTTGATTCATGTGATTTGAAATTTTTGTCATGGAAAACCTTACTTTTAGTAGCACTTACCTCAGCGAGAAGTGTATCTGAGCTGCAGGCCTTGAGTGACAAGAGTCCTTACTTGATCTTCCACATGGATAGGGTGTCCCTTCGTACTGACCCTTCTTTCTTGCCCAAGGTCATTTCCGGCTTTTCCATTAATCAATCTATTGACCTGCCAGTTTTCTTCCCTCAGCATTCTAATAGATGGGAGTACCTTTTGCACACCCTTGATGTGCATTGGCAGCTTCATTATTTGGACAGGACTAAATCTTTCAGGAAAATAGATCAATTGTTTATGGCCTTTGCAGGACCCAGATTGGGTAAACCTGTTTCCAAAGTGACTTTATGATCCTTCACCAGAAAGGTGGCTGGTCTTCCCAAATGCCTTCCCAGGAGGAATTGGTGCTCTTGTAAGCCTTCGTGTCTGGACCATCTGCATCTTGGGTTACCCCACCTACGGGTGAGCTTATAGATCTTGTCTCCTGCAGAGCATGGAAGGAACTGGACTCATAGAACCAATCCCAAAATGTCCAGACAAGATTTTGAGTGGCCTCCCTGACAGACAACACTGGACCAAGGGAATCCCTGTAAATGCCTTGGTGGTTGCAGCAGCAACTAAAAAGGAGCTGGTTGCACAGAGCTCATCTATCCCTCCCCTAATAGGGAGTCTAGGGCGTTGGATAGGTTTGGGAAGTGAGTGTATGCAGACACATTTCACTAGGTTACAGAGGGACTTAGTCAAGGAACTCTCTAACTCAACCCATAGGTCCATGTCCTCAGAGGAACAGAAGTCCTTTTCCTTATGACTGGCCACCCTGCAATCTATTACTAACGCCTCCATGAGGTTAACCTCAGATGCTGCTGAAGGTTCCTTACAGTTGTGCCTGTTCAGACATAGCCATTAGGATACATGCCTGGATGTGGTTGTGTGATTTTACGGAGTCCTTCAAGGCATTATTCATAAACTCTCCTTTTGATGGATCTTCTTTGTTTGGGACAACAGTTAAAGGGACAATCTCCCACAGTGAGAAGGATGGAAAGACCTTGTCTGCCATGAGAAACCTATTTTCTACTCCATCAAAGACCTTTACCTATGAATTAACACAGTGGTAAGAAGATGTGGCTCCAGAAATCTCAAGGACTTTTCCAAGAGTCACAGGGAGACTTTCCCCCCCCAGTGGCAGAGGGGGAACAGCTGCAATGGATGATGACACCCACATGGCAGAGGGAGTTCACAGAATCAAGAGTCTTGAGATTCCTTGTCAGACAGATCCTTTCAATTCTCCTGAAAGGTGGCCCGGCTGTCCCTCTCTGGAGGCAGTCAGGGGGTGCTTGTCCTTGCACCTAAAAGTCTGGCTAGTCATCACAAAAGATTCATGGGTGCAAAGGATCATATCCAGAGGGTATTTCATTCCCATTTTACAAGTTCTGCTAAGAAAAAGAAAATGTCTCCACGATGTTCCATCCAGTCAGAGGGAGTTAGCAGCTCTACAGATTCAAAAGCAGCTGGACAAAAGAGTCATCCAAGACGTCCCCCCAGACCAAAGAGGATCTGGAATTTACTCAAGGTTCTTTTTAGTGTCAAAGAAAGCAGAGGACCTGAGACCCATTTTGGATCACAGTTATTTGAACCAGTTTGTAAATAATTTCAAGTTCCAGATGGTTATGGTTCAGTCCATTCTGCTTCTCCTACAGAAAGACAACTGGATGTGCTCTATCATTCTTCAAGATGCATACAATCACATCAAAATGAACAGGCACTCTCAAAGATACCTGCGGTTCTGGCTGGTGGCCAGTCATTACCAATTCAGAGCCCTGCCCTTCGGCTTCACCACAGCCCCCAGAGTGTTCACCAAATCCATGGCAGTGGTGGCAGCTCATCTAAGACTGCTCATATTTAGAGTGTTTTCTTACTTAGACGACTGGGTCCTTACAGCACCAATCAGGCATCTTCTGGAAATGGCCAGGGATTAGTTGCTCCAACTGTCACACAATCTGAGAATTACTATCAATCTGGCCAAGTCACAACTTCAACTAGTTCAGGTCTTGGAGTTTATAGAGGCTCGTTTAGATACAGTAAATTGTCTAGATCTTCTACCTCAAAACAGAGCTCTTACTCTGAAGTCGCATGTCAGACAGATTCTTTCTCATAAAAATTGCCAATGTGAAACTAGTAAAAAAAGCAGACCTGAACCAGGAGAAACATCAGCTTTAATGTAGATAACCACACCGACTAAGCTCTTTCACCCACAATTGGGCTTCATCAGAGACTCTGATGAAGGCCAATTGTGGGTGAAAGCACTTAGTCAGTGTGGTTATCTACATTAAAGCTGATGTTTCTCCTGGTTCAGGTCTGCTTTTGTTACTAGATTCTTTCTCATCCTTCTCCCCCCAGCAAAAATTATACTCAAAGCCCTAGAGACAATGGCTGCTGCAATAACTCTAATTCCCACTGCTCATCTTCATATTAGAATTCTTCAATGGACTTTAGCAGTGCAACAGTCCTTTCATTGACATCCCTTATGACATCCAGTAAAATTCTCAGATTTGCAGAAAATCCCTGCTCTGGTGGATACACTTTGGGATGGACCATTCAAGGCATGTGGTCCCCAGAAGAGACCAATTTACATATAAATGTCCTGGAGATGAGAGTGGTGCTTCTTACATTGCAGTCCCTTCAGAGCTGTCTTTGAACAGGAACTATTACTATTCAAACAGGCAACATGTCAGTAGTCTGGTACATCAACAAACAAGGGAGGAACTAGATCCTATCCCCTGTGCCGAGAAGCAATGAGAGTTTGGCAGTGGACAGTCTCTTCCAACCACTTTCTTGTAGTGATGCACATACCTGGGAAGTCCAACATCATAGCGGACAAGCTCAGCAAAATCCTTATCTCTGCACAAAGAAGCTTAGACATCCATTAGTGAAGATCTCTAGATGTGGACAGTCATAACCAGAGGCTATTCTAGTCCTTTTATTCACCTACCCAAACCACAAAGGAAAATTCCCAGTGTTCCATCATTGCAAAGAAAGGCAGTAGTTATAGAAATAAAAAAAGCTGCTAGATAAATGAATCATCCAGGAGATCCCACCAGACCTACAAGGATTTAGAACTTACTCAAGATTCTTTTTAATGCCAAAAAAAGAACAGGAACCTCAGCCATTTCATTCAGTATGTCAAACACATGAAGTTCCAGATGATCACTGTACAGTCTATCCTCCCCTGTTGAGGAAGGTTAAATGGATGTGCTCGATAAACCTTCAAGATGTGTACTGCCACATCAAATGGACATACATTAGAGAATGTTTCATCACTTCTGACTGGGTGCCAGTCACTGCCAATTCAGTGCCTTGCCATTTGGTCTCACCATACCCTCCCAGGTGTTTACCAAGCATATGGCAGTGGTTGCAGCTCATCTCAGACTGCAAGGGTTTCATGTGCTTCCTTTCCTGGGTGACTGTCTCATCACCAGTCCTACCAGTCCTCTTCTTTTCCAGGCCAGAAACTACCTGCTCCATCTTTGCTTGCTGCTGGGCAGAACAGTGAATCAAAGCAAATTGCATTTTTCCCTGGTACAGACTTTGGAGTTTACACCACTACACAGATAGCAAAACTATCAGTGAGCAGATTGTCCACCCTGTGGAACTGGGACCCTTCAGTCAAATGCCACCTGCCATATTATTTTTTTCAACTTTTGTGGTCAGTGGCAGCTTCCATTACTTTAATCCCCTCAGTGAGATATTAAATGAGAGTTCTTCAGTGGACACTGGCAGTTCAATGGTCCAGCATATATCAATGCATGAGTTTTCAGATCTGATTGGCAGACATTTGCAGGATTCACATAAAGTAGTGGATCAAATCTGCCGAGGTTCCCCAGGGCTGAACCTTTGTTCCTCACCCTCCTAAGGCCACAGTGACCATGGATGTTTCCCAGGGGGGTATTACATGGGAAGGATGGTCCAAGGCACTCTATCCCCATCTGAGGCTAAACTTCATATTAGATTTTCAGAGATGAGGGCACTTCTCCTAGTGTTGCAAGGAGGTTGTTCCTCTCAAGATGATTTTTATCCAGACAGACATGTCAGTAGTCCTGTACATTAATAAACAAGAGCGGACATGTTCCTACCCATTGTGTTGAGAAGTCATGAGAGTGTGGCAGTGGGCAATATCTTCCGTCCACTTTCTGATAATGATACACATACTAGGGAAGTCCAGAATTCTGGCAGACAAGTTGAGCAGATCAATTCCACTACCTCACAAGTGGTCTGTCAATCCAAAAGTGGCAGAACAAATTTTTCACCAGTGGGGTTAACCATGCTGCAGTCTGCAATCTTTTTGTGCCTCCTACCAACTTCAAATGTAGCAGGTTATTTTCTCTAATCCCTCCAGAGGGAAGTCGCTCAGTGATGCTGTAGTACATGTTTGGCCTCCCAGTCTCATCTGTGCCTTTCCTCCTACTCTGCTGATCCCAAATTATTTACAGAAAGCTTGTAAAAGAAGATCATGGTCATCGTCATTGCACCCTTCTGGCCTCAACAGGTGTGGTTTCTCTTTCTCTGGCCTCACTTGATGCACCTGCCATGAGTGCTAAGGCCCATTCTGGGTCTTCTGTCTCACTCATCTAGCATGCTTCACCTGGACATTAAGGCCTTCAAGTTAACCACTTTGTTTCTCCTTTTCCAATGATAGCTAGTCAGCCCAGGTTTTCTTTCCAGGTTATCCACATTCCCACTTCTTCCCAGAAGCCATCTACCAGAAAAGTTTATCAGGGTGAGAGGAAAATATTTTTCTATTTGGGCTTCCCAAGGGAAACTAGATCATTTTTGGCTCCTATTCCAGCAGTTTTGGATTTCATAGCTTCTATTTTTCATGATGGGACCAGTTACTCTAATATTAAGGTTCAGGTAACAGCTATTCCAAACTTTCATGTTGGAGAAAACCACTCTACCTTAACATCCCCAAAACTATATAAAGTTTTCTTGTGAGGTACATTCCTGCTCAGGCCACCATTTAGGTATCCTACCCCACATTGAGATACGACTAATTTGCTCAAAGCTTTAACCCAGTCGCCCTTTAAATCTGCTGCCAGGGTGGACATGAAGTTTTTGACTTGGAAAACACTGCTATTACTTCAGCTCTGAGAGTGTCTGAACTTCAAGCAGTGTCTTACAAACCTCCATACATTATCTTCCCCAAGGACAAGGTGTCTTTATGAACTAATCTGTCTTTCATACCTGAGGTAGCTAATGAGAGATCTCTTAGCCAATGCATCAGTCTACTGGTTTTCATTCCAAATTTTTGAAATAAATTTGTTGGAGGTGCAGTGACAACTATGTTTCTGCTTCTGTTATACTTAAATATTTAGAAAGACAGGCCAGCTTTTTTTTCTCCTTTTCCAAAGTCGAGCTGGTCCAAGGTGTTTTGAAAGTATCCTTACCTAGATGGTTAGCTGACTGTATTTCTTATGTATATTAAGGAAAAAGGCTTGATACTACCAAGACTTGTCAAGGCTCAGTGTATTAGATCTGTTTCAGTCTCTTTGTCCTTCTTTTCAAGGGTCTCAATTGATGATATTTGCACTGCTGCCACCTGGTCTAACATTCGCACCTTTATTTTCCTATATAAGCTGCATTTGCTCTCCAGGGATAAGGTGGCCTATGGTTCAACTGTACTCTGGAATATCATCCTGAGGGCTATGTAACTATGGACTCTGTTCCATCTGTTGAGGAATGGACAGAACAGACAACACCACATACAAAAGTTATGTACTTACAATAATGATAGATCTGTGTTATTGTCTGATTCCATACTTCTTCAACTCCCCTCCCTCTGCCCCCCTTCCATATCATTGATTTTTGGTTGTGTGCTTCTGGTATGATAATACAACCTGCCCATAACCAAGGTTAAGCTGAGCTGACTAAAAAACAATTTTGGGCTCTAAGCCCTTCGGTGCTTTCCAGCCAACAGAAAAAGGGAGGCTGAGCCCTGAAAGAACAATGCTAGGAAGAACAAAAAAATGAAAATAAATAAAAAAACAAAACACCTTGGCATAAATAACACACCAAAAATTAATGGGGATGGGGAGGGGGGCTACTGCAGCAGTGATCATTTAAATATTTACTGTTATGGTAAGTTTACTTACACAACAGCAGTGTGTTCACCATATTGATCACAACTGCAGCAGACTTAGCTATATAGGTAGATTACCTTAGTTTACTACATTTGAAAGGTGGAAGGAGAACAGTCCCAGAACCCCTGGAGAACAGTCCTTGCAAAGTCTGATCTAGACCTAGTGAAGGAATCAAGCTTATAATGCTTTCTAAAAGTTTGTACAGTGGACTAATTTGTAGCTTCTGGAATACTTCAACCTAGCGCTTTCCAAAAAGCCATAGATTCAGACTGGATAAAATGGACCTTGGCCCTTCATGGAAAAATTTTGTTATAATGAGTATAAAAAAGTTAATAGTCTTAGACAGTATTTTGGAAATAGTATGTATTGATACATGTTATCTCTTCCTCTTGCCTTCACAACAAATGAACAGCAGATCCGAAGATGTGAAATATTTAGTTCTGTCAGGATAGCACCTAAGTTGTCAATGGACATACAAGATATGGAATATCCTTTCTCCTTCATTTTTAAGATTAGTTGGGGAATGGATATTTTGGCTTAAAGTAAACTCGGATACCACTTTAGGCATAATAGACAGATTAGTTCTCAAAGAAACCATGTCTCTGTGGAAAATGAGATAGGGTTGACTCAAAATAAGAGCTTGCAACTGATATAATATTCTTACAGAGCTCAGAGCAATCAGTAAAATGGTTTTCCATGTTAATAACCTCAAGTCAGCCAGATTAGCTGGTGCAAATGGAAAAAGTGTTAGCTTTTCTGGCACAAAATTAAGTTAGCATCAAAACCAAACCTCCTGCATGAGTGCAATTGCACGGCTCAGGAACAAAAATCAAAAAAAAGAAAATAATGAGCCAGCAAACTGTTGCCTGAAGCAAATTTTATTGAAACAACAAAAAGACAGACCGGTTTCGGCTGGTATAAGAAGCACAGCCTTCCTCAGTGCAAATTCAATCATCCCAATGTTGTGATTTAAATATACTTTGTAAGCACTTGATTGGTTTAACCTAGAATTGTTCATTAAGACCCGGTGGGCATAAACCACCTAGTTTCACAATCCACTTTTCTTTGGAGTTTAAAAGTGAGTGCCAAGCTGTTTTATTATGTTTGTTACCTTTTATAATATCATTTACCATAAAAGAGAATTTTGCAGTTTTGTGTGTTAAATGATGTTTATATAAAGCATTATGGACCTTATGATTTTTAATATTACTAATGTGTTCAAAGATCCTAAATCTGAGTGGACGTGAAGTTTGCCCAACATAAAAGGACCCACATGTGCACGTGGCCAAATATACCAACCAGTCAGTGCTGCAGTTAGCAAAAAAATTAATATCAGAAACTGCAGTAGAGTTCCGACTGGTGAATTGTTTGCTTTTACTTACTTTATTACAATTACTACAATGGCCACATGGAAAACAGCCATCCAAAGGTCCCCCTGTTAGTGTAGTCTGTATATATTGGGATAGCATATTATCATGTGGATGTTTGTAATGATTAAAACAACCACCCAAGTTCTTGCCCTTCCGGAATGAAAACCGGCATCTGTCCGGTATGATGCTAGATACTTCCGAATCGTATTGCAAAATATTCCAATGTCTGTGTACACTTTGTATTAAAGTATCTGAGTGCCTCAAAAGTCATAGTGAACCTAATAGGTTGTGATACCTTAATGTTATGTTCTTTATAACATAACAGATCATCCCGCTTGAGTTTGTTGACCAGATTATTTGCATGCAGAACGTGTCCCATCTTGTACCCCCTAGATCTAAATCTGTTGGTAAGGTCTTTTCTACATTCCTGAAAGGAAGATTCATTGGAACATATACGTTTCATTCTAATAAATTGTGATTTGGGGATATTCCTATCAATGTGTGGTGGGTAAAAGCTGGTGGCATGGAGGATGGTATTATATTCAGGATGTTTCCTGAATACCTTGGTATCCAATGTGTGATCAGGTAATCTGTTTATCAGTACATCCAAAAAGTTGATGGTATTGATGTCATAATGTACTGTAAAGTGAAGACCCCATTTATTACTATTTAGATACAACAAAAATTCAAACAATTCATTAGTCCCGCCTTTCCATACCAGCCAACAATCGTCCAAATAACGTCTCCAAATATCCATATAGTTCAAATAAATGTTGTTATGACTGTCATAAATGATGTCCTTTTCTACAAAGGCCATAAACAAATCGGCATAAACTGGGACAAATGATGCTCCCATAACTGTACCCTTTGTTTGCCAATAACAGGTCTCTTGATAAAAGAAGACGTTATTGGTGAGAACATGTTTTGCAAGGCCAGCCAAGAATTCATTGTACTCAGATTGATATAGGCAAGCCACTTCCAGCCAATAAGCCAAAGCCTCCAAACCTCCTAAATGAGGAATGTTAGTATAGAGGGCGCTTACATCGAGTGTACACATTAGCCAATCTGGTTCTAACTGCGTGTCTGAGATGATCTGTAAAAAATTAGTGGTATCCTGTAGTCGTGAGCATACCAATGATAATAAAGGCTTGATTTGTTTGGTAAGATAGAGGGACAAGGGTTCTGTGGTGACATTGGAATATTTTGCAATACGATTCGGAAGTAATCTAGCATCATACCGGACAGATGCTGGTTTTCATTCCGGAAGGGCAAGAACTTGGGTGGTTGTTTTAATCATTACAAACATCCACATGATAATAGGCTATCCCAATATATACAGACTACACTAACAGGGGGACCTTTGATTGGCTGTTGTCCATGTGGCCATTGCAGTAATTGTAATAAAGTAAGTAAAAGCAAACAATTCACCAGTCGGAACTCTGCTGCAGTTTATGATATTAATTTTTTTGCTAACTGCAGCACTGACTGATTGGTATATTTGGTCACGTGCACATGTGGGTCCTTTTATGTTGGGCAAACTTCACGTCCCCTCAGATTTAGGATCTCTGAACACATTAGTAATTAAAAATCATAAGGTCCATAATGCTTTATATAAACATCATTTAACACACAAAACTGCAAAATTCTCTTTTATGGTAATTGATATTATAAAAGGTAACAAACATAATAAAACAGGTTAGCACTCACTTTTAAACTCCAAAGAAAAGAAGTGGATTGTGAAACTAGGTGGTTTATTCCCACCGGGTCTTAATGAACAATTCTAGGCTAAACCAATCAAGTGCTTACAAAGTATATTTAAATCACAACATTGGGATGATTGAATTTGCACTGAGGAAGGCTGTGCTTCTTATACCAGCCGAAACCGGTCTGTTTGTCTTTTTCTTGTTTCAATAAAATGTGCTTCAGGCAACAGTTTGCTGGCTCATTATTTTCTTTTTTTTTTTACAAAATTAAGATCTCAAGAAGAAGGATCTTAAGTGAAACCCCTGTCAAAAACATTTTGACATGAGAAAACCTTGAAAGAAGAGGATCCATCAGCAGACATGCTGAAATGGGCAGTAAATGAACCTTGACAAAGGAGTAAGAAAGGCAATAGAAAAGTAACTCAAACAAATATTGTAAAAATCAGAGAACAACTAACCCTGAATGGGTGGTGGTAACATTGTTGTTAGCGCCAACAAGAAAACCATTTCCATTTGCCAGTATATGATTTTCTAGTAGCAGGCTTTCTTGCCTCCATTAGTACCTATTACATGTCCTTGGTAAACAGGTGCCTAAAGGAAAATAAGACCGTATCATCCAAGCAGTCAATTGAAGTTGATGGGGTCAGGGTGTATCAAACACCTCTGCTCTTATGTGATTAGATGTTAAGTTGTCAATCTTGCCTTCGTTCTTGCTGGTTGGGTTCGGAGCCGATCCTCGGCTCCGACTCAGCCATCTTCTATTAGCTTGAGAGCTGTTTACTGGCTCGAGGCTACCCCTTATCCCATGATGTCTAGCACTAGCTACCCAGATCTCATTTGCCGCTTCAGCTGCGAGGTTCCTGGATACTGGCTCAGGCTCATATAACTTCGTTTTATTAGCTTTCTTCTCTGAAAATACTACCTTTTTCTTCTGTTATTTGTTAGCGATATATAGTATTTTTAGTTTAATTAGTTTAGAGTGTTGTAGTTTCCCTTTCCTTTAGAACTCATTTAAATTAGAGAGTTTTCCCCACCCCTCCCCACCTCTTCTCCCTATTCGTAGGCTACCTTTTAAAGTTAGAGGTTCCTACTTATATAAAAAAAAAAAAAAACTAGATATATTTCTTGTTAGTATTTTATTGTTGTTTGTGTAGTGTTAGTGCTAGTCTTCTTAGTTTAGACTTTTACAAAGATAGTCACTTTAGCAGTATTTTATAGTTTAGAGTGGTTTTGTGATTTTTGTACATTATGTCAAAGGAATCCAAGGTTTCGGGATTCAAGAAGTATGACTCATGCTGTCAGAAAATGTCTCTGACAGATGGGCACACTTCTTGCGTCTACTGCTTAGGCGCAGTACACCTGGAGGACTCTTGTTCTGTATGCCATGCATTCAGCCCAAGAATTCTGTAGGAGCACAGAAATAAACTTATATTGAGGGGCCTTCTTAAGCCTCAGGATTCACCAGCTAAGGCTCAGCCGGTGAAGTCTCTTAAACCAGCCAAATTTTCGGCTCCCAGCACGGAGCCATCCTTGGCCCAAGACTTGTCTACTTCTTCGGTTCCGGCTGGAACTGAGGAGACTGCCTCTTCGGCTCCACCAGTACCCTCGGAGCCGACAAGGACTCACAAGAGACCGAGGTCCCCTTCATTGGAGTCCATACACTCGGTTCCTCCATCCCCCCTTTTACAAACTGACCGTAGTCACAGATCTTCCCACTCTTCTCGGTCCTCTAGGTTCTCGGACCATGATGTGGAGAGAGTGGTCAGTAGGTTGTTGAAGTCGCAGGCACTGGCCAAAATGTTGTCCAGCCCTCCTCAATAGGTGTCGGCTCCGTCCGTTTCCATTGATATTCCTCCTCCGACTCCTTTGAGCTCGGAGCCGGAGTTTGTTGGGGTCCGAGTCGTGGAACCGTCGGCTCCAATAACGATTTCTCCTTCGGATCCGTTGTCGGCTCCGATCCCTTCGATGGTACCGTCCCTTGAGAGATCTGGGTGCCTAGACTCCCTCGTCGGCTCCGAGGGGACAAATGGCATCGGACCCTTGTCCGACCCCGTTCTCCCTCTCGGAGCATCGGCGCAGGTGAGCTCAGCTCCTACATCGGCCTCGCAGCCGTCTCCCTCGGTGCGGAGGAGGATTCCGGTTTCCTTGGAGCCTTCTTTGCATCGTGGCAGGGATGCCTTCAATGTCATAAGGAGTGTGTTGGCCTCTGAGCCAGCCCCACCTTTGGCCCCACCAGCTCCATCCCCTGTGGTGCCTGCGTCAACCTCTGTCACTCCTCCAGACTCCAAGCGTGGGGAACAAACGTTCCAGGTCACCCCATTGGGTGTTTCCTCTTCTTCTGAGGCCTCCTCTGATCATTCAGAGGAGCCCCCCTGGAAGAAGAAGTGCAAGAGGAAGCACATTGACTCCCCCGAGTCTGTCACTTCGGATACGGATTTGGATGAGTCGGAAGGGTCCCCGAGATCTTCCTCTGAAGATGTTTCCTTTGTGGACATCCTAGAAATCCTTAAGCAGAGGGGGAACTGGAATGCCCTAGCCCCTACCGAGGATGAATCTGTATTTCTAGTTGCCTTTAGTTCCCGACTCTCCACCTCCTGGGTTTCTCTGCCCTTCGATCCACTAATGTCGGTGGTGGCTTGAAGGGCTTGGACAGCCCCGGATAGAGTGGAACCAACCACGAGGAGACCAGGCAAGTTTATTACTGCTCCCCCTGACAAGCAGTTCCTTACTAAGGGTGTTCCCATGGATGCCATGGTGGTAGCAGCAACCACTAAAAAGGAGTTGGCGGAAACGTCTTCCTCTGTCCATCCTCCTAACAAGGAGTCCAGGACCATGGACAGATACGGGAAGCGAATGTTTGCTTCAGCGACCTTTTCTATGAGGTCTCTGAATTACTTATGCCATTTCACCAGGCTTCAGAGGGATCCCCTGAAAGAGCTTGGAGATACCCTACAGGATCCATCAGCTCAAGGGGCTTAGGCTAAAGTGGCCTCTCAGCTGGCAACCCTTAACTCAGTAGTCAATTCCTCCATAAGGCTCATTTCTTATGCAGCCGATGGGGTGAGTAGAGCCGCAGGCACAGGCGTGGCACTTCGAAGACATGCATGGATGTGGCTGTGTAATTTTGCGGAACCCTTCATAGCGTCATTCACCAACACTCCCTTTGACTGTTCCTTTCTCTTTGGACCACAGGTGAAAGACACTCTTACTAAGTGTGAGCAGGAAGGCAAGACTCTCTCTGCCACAGGAGTCTGTTTTTCCACCCCCTCTAGACCATACCCTAAGGGTCAGAAGAGTGGAAAGATGTGGTTTCGAAAATCCCAGGGATCTTTGCCTGACACACGTAGTGATTTTCCCTCCAGGGGCAGAGGAGGAAATAACAATAGTAGCAGATGCCGCCCTCGTGGCAGAGGGGGTCCGCAGAAGCAGGGCAGCAGAGAATCCTTCTCTGACAAGCCCTTCCAATATCCCTGAGGGATTGCCTGACTGTCCGTCTCTGGAGGTAGTCGGGGGAAGACTTTCATTGTACCCAAAAGCCTGGCTAAGCATAACACAAGACAAATGGGTGCATTCAGTAATATCCGGAGTTTACAGAATTCCATTCACTCAGCCCCCTTTACTGTCATGCAAGTCCCTCCCAGATGTTCCATCCAATCTGAGGGATCAAGCAGTTATAGAAGTTTCAAAACTGCTAGAAAAAATAGTCATCCAGGAAGTCCTAGCAGACCAACACGGATCCGGAACTTACTCAAAGTTCTTTTTGGTACCAAAAAAGATAGGGGACTGGAGACCTATTTTGGATCACAGCAGACTGAACAAGTCTGTTCTGTTCAAAGAACAAAGTTTCAGATGGTCATGCTACAGTCCATTCTACCCTTTTTGGGTTAGGACAATTGGATGTGCTCTATAGATCTCCAGGATGCGTACTATCATATCAAAATGGACAGGCGCTCCAGGAGATTCCCTTGCTTCCGGCTGGGAGCCAGTCATTACCAGTTCAGAGCTCTGCCCTTTGGTCTCACCACAGCCCCCAGGGTGTTCACCAAATGTATGGCAGTGGTCATGGCTCACCTGAGACGTCAGGGATTCCAGGTGTTTCCATATCTAGACGACTAGCTCCTTACTGTTACTACCAGGCATTCGCTCCTTCAAGCCAGGGACTATACAGTTTCACTTTGCTCCCAACTAGGCATCACCATAAATTTCGAAAAATCTGCCTTGTTGCCCTGTCAGTCTATTACTTATATAGGAGCAGACTTAAATACAAGAAGCATGTTTGCAAAGTTACCTTCGGACAGGGTGTCCACAATTCGCCAGCAAGTTCAAGTCCTCATGCAATGCAAAAGGATACAAGTCACATACGTCCTCCAAACTCTAGGTTTATGGCAGCGGCAATTCTCATGATACCCCTGGCCTGCTTTTACATGAGAATCCTGCAGTGGCTTCTATTCACACAATGGTCCTTCTAGCAGCTCCCCATGTCTCACATGATCATGATTACAGAAGCATGCAAACGGGAGCTTTCCTGGTGGATGGTCTTCCCATTAGTGTCTCAGGGCAGACCCTTCATTCAGCCCCCTCCAGTTGCCACAGTGACCACAGACGCCTCCCTGATAGGGTGGAGGGGGCATTATCAGGCAGGACAGTCCAAGGCACTTGGCAGTCTCACGAGTACCATCTGCATATCATTGTCTTGGAAATGAGAGCCGTGCTCTTAGCGTTGCAAGCTCTTCAGGACTCTCTCCCTTCTGGGACCATTGCAATTCAAACGGACAACATGTCAGTGGTGTGGTACATCAACAAGCAGGGCGGGACCAGGTCCTACCCCGTATGTCGAGAAGCGCTCAGACTCTGGCAATGGGCGATTTCTTCCCAACAATTTCTGATTGCGACGCACATCCCTGGGAGGTCCAACGTCATAGTGGACAGGCTCAGCCAAGCTATTCTCATGCCTCATGAGTGGTCTCTGAATCAAGTGGTTGCAGATCTGATCTTTAGCAAATGGGGACAGCCTTGCTGCAACCTTTTTGCCACCCCCTTCAACAGCAAATGCAGCAACTACTTCTCCCTTCTTCCACTTCCTGGTCACTCTCCCAGAGACGCTCTGGTCCATGATTGGCCTCAGGGACTTCTTTATGCATTCCCTCTGTTTCCCCTGATACCGAAACTTATACAGAAAACAATGTCATTGGGTTGCAGAATGATCCTCATTGCCCCATACTGGCCTCGACAGATATGGTTCCCATTCCTGCACCGCTACCTTCTTGTGCAGCCTTGGACTCTGGACCCCATTCCAGACCTACTGATTCATCAATCAGGCGGGCTTCATCATTCCCTTCAAACACTCCAGTTCACAGCTTGGTTGCTCCACTTCCAGCCTTAGCCAGGCTTCCCAGCATTTCCCCGGCCGTTCGCGATATTATTGTCTCCTCCCATAAGTCTGCCACTAGAAGGACCTATGCCAGCAAATGGAAACGTTTTTCTTGTTGGGCAGAGGCTAGGAACATAGACCCTTTCACAGCCCCTATCCACGAAATCTTGGGAGTTCCTATCAGATCTCTTTCATTCGGGGTCCGCCTCTGCTACAATCAGGGTTCAGTTAGAGGCCATTTCAAATTTTCATGTTGGTTGTTCCAATGCAAACATTATGTCTCATAAGCTATGCAAAGCCTTTTTAAGAGGGGTGACACTTCTTAGACCCCCAGTGAGAGATCCCCCTCCTCCTTGGGACCTTAATTTGGTTCTAACCTCTTTGATTATGCCTCCTTTTGAACCGGTAACGTCCTGCTCCATGAAGTTTCTATCTTGGAAAACTCTCTTTCTGGTAGCTATTACTTCAGCCAGATGTGTCCCTGAACTTCAGGCTCTATGTGTCTGTCCTCCATACTTAGTATTCCATAAGGACAGGGTTCCTCTGAGGACTAATCCCTCTTTCCTTCCGAAAGTCTGCTCAGAAAATCATTTAAATCAGTCTATAGACCTACCTGTGTTTTTTCCTAACCATACTAACAAGGCAGAATACAAGTTACATCAACTGGATGTCCATAGACAATTGCATTTCTACCGGCATAGGATGAAGGAAATTAGGAAGTTGGACCAACTCTTCCTTTCCTATGCTTGGGGCAAACGAGGTCTCCCAGTTTCCAAAGTTACCTTATCCAGGTGGTTGTCTCACATCATTACCTTTATCTATCAACTAAGGAACAAAGATTTGCCAGTCAAACCGAAAGGTCATTCTACCAGGGCCTTAGCCACCTCTGTAGCCTTCCAGTCTAGGTTGACCATGGACTCTGTCTGTGCCGCTGCTACATGGGCAAATCCCCATACTTTTATTTCTCATTATAAGTTGGATTTGGTCTCCAGGAGTAGAGCTAACTTTGGTTCCACTGTTCTGAGGAGTCTGTTCCAATGAGCCACCCAGGATTGTAGGTGCTAGGGACGCTGTCCCAACCAGCAAGAACGAAGGCGAGATTGACAACTTAACATAAAGAAGTTATGTACCTACCATAACGTTCCATGTTAGTTGTCTTCATCTCACCTTCCTTCTTGCGTCCCCCCTCCATCCCCCTGTCCTTTTGGACCGAGAGGAGTTCAGGTTTCACTGGCTGAGTGTTCTCTGGTTTGTTTCCTCTACTGACTTAGACAGTAGGACAGGTGTGCTTAACCCTTTGTTTGGAGGGGTTTCTTTCTATAACTGTGTCTGGTGTTAGCTATTCCAAACGAGATCTGGGTAGCTAGCGCTAGGCATCATGGGATAAGGGGTAGCCTCGAGCCAGTAAACAGCTCTCAAGCTATAGAAGATGGCCGAGTCGGAGCTGAGGATCAGCTCCGAACCCAACCAGCAAGAAGGAAGGCGAGATGAAGACAACTAACATGGAACGTTATGGTAGGTACATAACTTCTTTTTCCATTCTGTGAGAAAGCTTGTGGTAAATGCTCCTGTCCATTTCCAAAAGAACTAATCAGTTGCTTGGGCCAGAAAGGGAATCACCACAAAGTTCTTTGTGGATGCTTTCTGAATCATCAGAAGTATCCTGGATATCAGTAAAAAGATGGAAAAACATACAAAAACATACCTATCAAAGAAAAAGGTCTTCCAGGCCTTCTAGCATGGAGTTGTGGAGCAGAATTTTCCCAGCTAATTATTTAGAGAGGAGGCAAATGGGTCTACTAGAGGAACTCCCCACAGCTGGACCAAATCTTGGAAGACTGCCTGATCTGGCTTGCATAAGCGAAGGTCTGCCCTGTTCTGTTTAGCTTGTCTGCCACACAATATTGCTGTGATGGAATGAAAGATGCCTATAGAGTGAGATTGCGCTGTAAAACCATATCCCAAGATAACATGGCTAGTCTGCAAAGGGGGGACATCCTGGTCCACCCCTGCTAGAAGATATACCACATAACTGTGGTATTGTCTGAAACAACTTGAAGAGATCCTGTGGACCAAAGAAGATTCAGAGTTGATTGCCTTGATCAGGGCAAGCATCTCTTTCATATTTTTGTACTTGCACCTGTCGTAGGTGTCCCACATCCCTTACACTATTATCCCTCCTGAAACTGCTCCCCAGGCAAAGTCCAAGACATCCAGGATGACTGACTGCTTTAGAACAGGGAGAGATAAAGAGAGACCTGAATTTAGTGACATTTGCTGTCTCCACCAAGTAATTTTTCTACTGACAATCCCCAGCACTGTGATTTTAAAAGACAAGGGATGTTGATGCTGGGACCAAAGAGACTTCAGATACCATTGCATCTTTCTCATGTTGAGTCATGCAAGGGTTATCATGAGAATCATTGATGCATGAGACCCAAATTTCAGAGGTATTCCATTGCAGTGACTTAAGCCCGAGTGGAAAACCTTAGACATACATTTAAATATAGATCTATTTTCCCTGTGGAAGAAATGTTCTTTGAAATAAGGTGTTCACCTGACATCCCAGGAACACAATCCTGTGTGAAGGAATCAAAAAAGGACTTTTGAATATTCTCTTGGAATCCCAGTTTGTGAAAGAGATCTCTCAACCAAGTGAGAGATTCCTAACACTTTGAAAAATACTCTGCAAATATAGCCAAGTCATCTAAATATTGGAAAAAAAGAAAATGGATACTGTGTGGCCTACAACGAGCTGTAACTGGAGTTAGCTGCTTAGTGGACACTTAGTGCAGTGGATAGTCCAACGGGTAAAGCAGAGAACTGATGAAGTGATTCAGACACACAAACCTTAAGAAATGCCTGAAGTATAGATACATAGCCTACACTGAGAGAAGAAGAGTACCCCACCCTAGAAGAAGTAAGAAAAGCACTAAGGAAAATGAAGTTAGGGAAAGCAGCAGGTTCAGACGATAAGCATCTTCTAAATGTAGAGTTACCAGGAAATTTGAATGAAGAAGAAGAGGTAACAGATTGTGAAATGACATTATTCTGAAGTTAGGCACTATCACAAACAGGTATAAGAAGAAAGATCCAGAACTTTGACACTAAAAACATCTTTGAAGAAAAACTTTTCCCAAGTTAGGAAGAAGGGACTAGTTATATCACTCCTTGGAATAGCATGGAATGAAGGACAGATGGAAATAAAAGAGTCTGGTCTGGTAGATGAGGAATAACCTCCTGGTAAGGAGGAATATCTTCTCACTGCCATCTATAACCTTGATGAATGATCTTTAGAATCCATATGTCTGAAAATATCTGTTTCCAAAGAGAAGAATGGAGATTCAGACTTTCTGGTAGGGAAAAGGTACTGCCAGGGTGGTAGAGGAGAGCAAAGTCCCTTAAATAGTCTAACTGACTAGTTGAAATGTCCTTGGTTTTGGGAGTTGCTGAGTTCTTTTTTGAATACCTTACCATCATCAACCCCCTTTTCCCATTTTCTCCATCATGTTAACTGTCGCCATCTCTCTCAATTCAATGCCACACTCCTGCCTTCTTCGACACTCATGCCTGACTGTTGCAGATCTTCTCTCACACAATCCATCTACCTCTTTGCTGAAAGTTCTCGTTACCTCTTACCATCTTCCTGCCATTCCCAAGTCATCTTCAGTAGATTGTCTTCTGCTTTTCTGCACATCTGTCTGAACCACTGTAATCTGTTGTCTTTGATCTTTTATACAATTGGAGTTAGTTTGGCTTCTGTTCTCACATTCTTATTTCTTTGTCTGTCTCACAGTGTGCATCAATACACTCTTCTCAGGCATTTCATTTCCATCACCTCCAGCTTCCTCATTTGCTCTACTTTTACTGTACAGGTTTCTGTACCATACAGTAATAGTGGTCACACCACTGTTTTGTACACCTTACTTTTCTGCTTCTTTGGCATTCTTCTGTCATTCACTACACCTGGGACTCTATGACAGTGCCTGCAGCCCCCCTGATTCTACCTTTGACCTCTTCATTCAGACTTCCCTTCTCCTCAACTGCCCCTCCCAGATAAATGAAGCCATTAACCTGTTCCACTATCTTCCCTTCTATCTCAATTCTCAGCTTCTTACGATTTCCCCAATTTGTTGCCATTACCACCGTCTTATCTGTGCTTAGTTTCACCCCATATGCCTTCAGTTGTGCATTCCATTCCCATATCCTTTGCTGAAGTTCTTGCTCAGAGTCTGCCTGTAATGCCACATCATCTGCATACAGCAACTTTGTTTATCTGTCCTCTCCGACCTGTTTGCTTATGTAGTTCATCATCAATATGAACAGCAATGGGCTCAGAGCTGAACCCTGGTGCACATCCACTCCCACTGTTAATCCTTCCTTGAGACCAAACACTGTTCATACTTGAGTCACTGGGTCCTTGTACATAGCCTGCAGTAATTCTACTAATGTTTCTGGGACTTCAAACCACTGCAGTACTACCCAAATAAGCTGTCTTGGGACCAGGTCTGGAAATGCTCAGTTATACTCTTTCCTCATCTCTAGCTTCTTCTCAGCTATCTGTTGATATTTGTTGTAGATACTAGGCTGAAGACCTGGAAGTTGACTGGAGAGAAAGTATAATAGTTCAATGAGTTACTCTGGACTCTAGCACCCCAAGAAGAAGAGGAAATAGATGGAGTTGAAGAAGAATGGCATCATCTCAAAACTTCATGTGTGAGGACAACAGAACATATATGTGGCCAAGCTAAGTATGGAAATAAGGTACGTAAGGAAAGCTGATGGTAGAATGCAGAAGTCCAGGAAATCAAAAGAAAGGAGGAGTGTAGGAAAAAGTGGGAGACAGAAAAGACTGACCAGGCTAGGAAGGAATACTGGTTGGCTAACAAAGGAGCTAGAAAGGTGTTGCAATAGCAAAGAACAGGACATTGGCGGCACTGTACCAGCTTCTGGAAGGTGAGTCATTCGAAGACGCAAAGAAACTACATCAGGTAGCAAGGCAAAGACAGAAAGATAAAGAGGATAGTCAGACACTTTTCATAAGGGATGCCAATAGCCTGCTCACCAGTCCACAGAGCATCAAAGGCAGATGGAGGGAGTATTTCCAGCAGCTTCTGAATGAAGCTGTACTGTCCCAGACACAGCCTACAGTGAGAGAAGAAGAGTACTCCACTCTAGAAGTAAGAATAACACTAAGGAAAATAAAGTCAGGGAAAGCAGCAGGCTCAGATGAGGTCACAACAGGTATGATAAAGGTGCTTGGTGCAATAGGGGAGAAATGGCTTCTGAGGGTACTCTTAGCAGTGTGTAGAGAAAGGTGTATCTCAAATGACTGGAGAATAAGCATACCTGTGCCAGTGTACAAAAACAAAAGGGACATCCACAACTGTGGGCAGTACAGGGGCATCAGACTCCTGTCACATTGCATGAAAGTTCTGGAGAGGGTGCTTGATACATGTATACATAGAGTAGTAGAATATAAGATGGGAGATGAGCATTTTCTATTCAGATCAGGATGCAGCACAACTGACCCAACATTTGCAGTGAGACAAATAGCAGATAACACCTTACCATTTTGTCAAAATTGGATGAGGAGTTACAGAATCCCTAGAAAATCAGAAAATGGAGGGCAGAAAATCTTACAGATTCCCTAATTTAACATACCCCTTTCATAACACTTTCTGATCACCTCTGCAGCAAAAAAAAAAAAAAAAAGAAAGAAAAAAAAGTGAATCTCTAACCAAAATAGAAAATAGAATCTCATATAATTCACATCCTCTTGGGAGGTTTTGAGAATGCAGCCTGGCAGACCTCAAAACATTATCAGAGGACATGGCCCTGGAAGAATTATCAAGTGAGTCATACACACACTCTGTAAACAGTGCCTAGTACAATAAAATAAACTAAATTTAAAGCAGATGTTTTCTCAAAATAAGAATCTGTGCACCAAACATGCCTCATACTTTCACAATTTGTCAGAATAAACATTAACACATAGCCTAACAATACTTTGCAGAAGCGTATAGTATTTTCCCGTAGCCATCACTAATCTTCCCATTCTTATCAGAAAGAGTAGGATAGGAATTAATTAACTGTTTAGCAGCAGTAGGAACAAATGAAGCTATAGCTACTGGGTCAGGTTTGGGAAGAGTGCACAAAATCATAAAAAGACTGAAGATACATTCTAACTGACATTTTAGGGGCACCAGACTGGCGATCAGATAAAATACAGTCAGGCAGAAACAGACATCCTCCAAAGCTGACAGAACTGGAGGAAATTGTGAAGGTTCAGGAAATTCCCTGTGTAGCAGCTCATAAATTTTTTTGAGGGACTGAAAAACCTATGTGAACTCCCTCTGAAAACATTGGCACATTCTGGAAATAGTCTCAAAGAGATAAAAAAACCAAAGGGAGAATCAGAAAATGAACTCTCTCCTCTGACCCTGAATCACAAAACTGAGGAGAAAAGCTTTATCTGTACCTTCAACTTCCTGTTCAGAATAATGTTGAACCTCTTCAGGAGGTGTAGTTCATTCTTTTACCAGAAAGCAATACATAAGAAGAATCAAAACCCTAAATAAAACCCTGTGCCAGACCCGGGAAACTACTCCTGTCTAAAAAAAATTAAGGAGTAGATACATGTTTACTTGTTTGCTTCTTTTTGGCAGGAACAAAATGGGGCCAACAGTGTTATATAAATGACTGGAGCAGCTTTCCCAGGGATGGGCACAACATTGTAACAAAACAGGAAAGCCTTCCCTGTTGCTTATCCGTGGACTAACAAAGGTGGCTTTCCCTTGCTTGCTGAGTGAACCCCAACATCAGCAGCAGAGGACATGGCTAACCCCTGGTCTATAGTGGCTGTAGGAGCTACACCAATGGGATCCAGGGTAAACAATGAGTATTCTGAGGTACAACATGTGGTCACAACAGAGTCACCGTCCTGCAACTGAAGCAAGTTGCCAGCCTGCTGTGATGATGGCAAAGGCTATTTGCTTAACTTTTTCTTTTTAGAGCTGGAAGAAAGACCAACCCTGGGAACAACAGTCTGTTTCATGGTCTAACTGAAAATGGTGTCTCTTTACCAGTGAAAACAAGCAATGACAGCTGGTAAAAATGTTAGTCTTTAAAAGTCACTTTTCATACAAAAACATGATAAAAAGCACTTTTATACACCTGCCGGCAACCCCCAAGTTAAATAAACACAATATCTCCACAGAAATAAATGTTTTTAAATACTTTAAATAAGTTTTAAACTGACAGTAAAAAAGAGTGCTCTCTTTTAAAAGTATAATACATTGTCAGTGCAGTCCATTGAAACACAAATGTCTTGCTTTAAAAAACTTTCATGGAGATGAAAGTATTAATAATCAGCCAAAATAATTGAATGGAAGATTTTCCCCCCCAAAGGGAACTTATCTGCATAGCAAAGGAACAGCACAGATTGACCAATGATCATCAAAAGCCTCAGTGGAGCATACTCTTCAGCAGCGGCAGTAAAGCTCTGAAGGGCTTAAAATCTCTTTCATTTTAGAAATGGTATCAGAGAATGAGACTTCTTCATTCAGGGAATCTGAGGACAGGACATTCTCAGATTCAGATTCAAATAGGAGAAGAGAGTTGTGAAGCATAAATAAAACCTTCATCTGATTCAGGGATGATCTTGTCTTCAGAGGGAGAAGGAGGTGTCTTCCTTTTAGGTTGGGAAGATATTGGAGTGGAAGACAGGAAGACTGTATTCACTTAAAAAGCCCCTGAGCAAAATTGTAGCAGTCTTTCTTGGAGCCCTTTTGGTTGGAGGGTGAAGAAGGGGGAGGAATTTTAGCTTTCTAAGTCTTTTTCTAAGGAGTCTCTAGTTTGATTGTTTTAGGGGAAGAATCAGATATCTAGACTTCCATCAGTGACCCAGCCATTTCCTCCCTTACCAGGACCTGGTGGTTTCCTTGATCACCTTCAGTAAGAAAAAAGAAAGGTTCTCCCTTCTCGACTAAGGCTGTTTGATCTGACTGGACACGTGGTGTTTCTGGACCTTAGCAGCTTCCAATGGAACCTTGCCATTGATACCAGGTAAATTGGAGTAATGATCTGAGGGGTGCAAAGCTGTTTCAGCAAAACCATCCGTCCCTGAATATTGAAAAGGGGTGGATGGACAAGTTTCTTCAGAAATCTCTTTGGATAATTTTCTTATTTTATTTACTTGAGGGGACAAGTCCATTGAATAACAGTCAGAAGCCATAGTTGCATGCTCAAAATCCTTAATAAGTTTGTTTTCTAGAAAAAGACTCAGTGAAGTTAGTCTAATTTTAATTGTTTTATATGTAAATGACAAGCAAATATCACAAGCCCTAAAGTTGTGGTCTTCCCCTAAACAGAAAATACAGGCCATGTGGGTACCTTTATATGGTATTTGCCCACAGCATGCACATTTACCTTTTCTGAAAGACATATGAAAAGGTGAAATAACTTTTCTTCAGAAAAAAGGAATGTTCCCAACATGACAGTTATCTGCCAAAAAATTGTAAATGAAGCTGACCACTAATACTAAACCTAAGTTGTTGAATTGTTTCACTAAGTATACGAATGCAAGAAAGTTATGAATTTTGGTATCCATATGTCCTTCTTATACTAGCATACTCAAATCCTTTGGATGGACATACTGTACACAAGAAAGGCTCCCAAAGCTTTTGTAGACTGTCCAAATGCCCAATACCCTTGGCAGGATATCTCTTGTAAAGCTAAAGGCTACTGGAGTAATGATCTAATGATGAATGTCAACCTTTTATATCATTGTCTTATTTATCAAGTCCCAGTTGATAAATTTGTCATTTGTGTGTATTCATTGATGTGTGTTCCTGTTCAGTAAGCTATTATCTTATAATGATATGATGGATCATCTCTAGAAGAAGAGGGCCACCTATGTCTCTCTCTGTCTGAACAACTTCCATAATTTTCTCCATAACCTTGCACATGATACTGGAGATACAAGTGGTTCTGTAGTTCACAAAGCATGATGCTGATCCTTTGTGGATAGGGACCACTTTGTCCCACTGCCATAGTTTATGGATAAAGCTTGTATTTGGATTATTTAAGATATAAAGGGAAGCATGTGTGCGTATATATATTTATATATATATATATATATATATATATATATATATATATATATATATATATATATATTGTGTGTGTGTGTGTGTGTATATATTTATATATATATATATATATATATATATATATATATATATATATATAAAAATATATATTTATATATATATATATATATATATATATATATATATATATATATGTGTGTGTGTATTTTCTCTGTATGACTGTATGTTCTTAATGTTCACCGGGATTCATGAAGCTCGGAGCAAGGATGGCGTTAGCCTTGCACTGACCGTGTGGCGTAGAGATGGCGCAGCAGCACCACATGCATATTAATGAAGGCATGCTGCCATAATGGCCACATTCACAGGAAATGTGTACGAGTGCAGGGGGCATGTCCAAGCGCTGCACGGAGGTGTGAACATGTCGGCTGCATACGCGCAACCTAAAATGCTGACTAGTACAGCCTGTCTCTAATAGTAATCACTCCTGTCAGTGTCCGTGGATACTGAAATGTATGCAAAGCATACAAGACATCATTGCAAACACCACAATAAGAAGTAAACACAAAGGCACGTAGCTGAATATTGAGTCCCCATCCCTCGAACAAAGATATTTAAAACCCCATTCCCGTATTCCATTGTAGTGTCGCTAGTTATACCAAGTGGAAGTGAAACGCATCGTGTTAGTGCACCGCCAATTGCCATGCCTAGCCCAATGGTTTGGGTTACCACCTGTCCTACATTGTGAGGGACAGTCCTCCTCTAGGCAGGTGTGTCAATACCAAAACCATAATAAATGTGAAATGTCCTGCGATAGTAGGACATAATTATGTCCCATATGTTATGTTATAGTCCCATACAGTAAGCATGTCCGTACATAAAATACCTATATGTTACAAGAAACAGAATAAGCAAGTAAACAAAGCAGAATAAGCAACTATGCCGCTACAACAATAAAATCTTATATGTAGGCATAAAACTAAAGTACTATCCTTTGTAATGACCGTGGTTATGTGTTGACCTGTAAACTCAGATGTGTGCCACGAAAATGTCCCATCCAGGTCATATGAAAAGGTGGCAACCCTACCAATGGTCAGAGCATTCGCCCAATAT
Source organism: Protopterus annectens (assembly GCF_019279795.1). Lineage (NCBI taxonomy): Eukaryota > Metazoa > Chordata > Ceratodontiformes > Protopteridae > Protopterus > Protopterus annectens. Next base: position 131,131,122 of record NC_056733.1, read on the forward strand.
CTGCCCATTCATGGTCCAAGTCGTCCTTGTCAGGACAGCCCATAGATGAACGGGTATTACCCGGGTCTACCTACCATGTCATGAAAGATAAGTATTTGCGTGTACCTATGTTTGTGAAGTACAGCATGTGAATGGTCTGAAATGTTAGTGTAGACCTCAAAACCATATTGGTCCCAGAGATATGTAGTGTACGCAATGTATTCTGTTGACTGTGCCATGGGCCATCAACTAGAGAAGGGATGAATGTTATGGGGGTGGGGGGTGTCGGGTAATGTAATAATTTGCCAAGGGGAGACTGGGTTCGATGCACAATAGGTGAACTGGAGGTCTACGAGGGAGCGGTGGGTGAATCAGGAAGATAACCAAAGAACAAATATACACATCTGCAATACAACCCCACAAACATGTGAACATTAATATGTGCAATACACATGTACAGAAACATTACCGGCACATACCCACATAATGGTCTGGCCTGAACTGAGCCATCCAACCCCAACACACCTGGATACATAACTGAATACCCATTATCCCCTTCACAGCACACCATCCCTCCCTTCCTGAATGTCCACCAAAACCAGCCATACTCGGGCTGCTAGATAGGCGTGGCCATATCTGCACATAGTGACCCCTACCCATATCTAGTAGGCAATCTCACCCTAGGCAGTCTGAGGATTGCACAATTTTTGGATATCCCTCATGGGATATGTATCTGTTCTAAACATTAGACTTGGTGTCCCGACACGATGTCCAGTCCTGTATACATCTGGACACATGTATGCGCAGCGGTTGTCCACAAGACTGCTCAGCCTCCAGCCTGTCCTGCAGAACCTACGACCCGGGATTAAACACCTGACCGTGATGCACCTCTCCCCACATGCATTATCGGGAATATATACCTTACACATTCGCGTAGTGGCAGTCGGATATAGGGTGCTTAAGGCGCTTTAAAGCAGACGTAAGTAGGGTTACTACCTGCCCCACCTTCCGAGGGACAGTCCCTTTTTGTGCAGTTGTGTCCAGACCAAATATAATACAATGGCAAATGTCCTGTGATTGTAGGAAATATGTCCCATATTTCATGTAACAGTTGCATAAAACAGTTATTTATGTAAAATACTCAAAGTTACAAGAAACAGACTAAGCAACTAAA
>NC_056733.1:131137274-131182528 GCF_019279795.1 Protopterus annectens
CCGCTGATTCCGTACAGTCGAACGCCATGCCGTCGCCTAATAGGCAGCCATTCCCGATACTCTGTTCATGTATTCCGATGTAATAGGCATCACAAGGTGGGATCACATTGTATGAGGTACACACAAATATGATTGTGTCGCTGGACAAGCCGCTGATTCCGTACAGTTGAACACGATGCCGTCGCCTAATGGGTGGCCAATCCCAATGCTGGAGTCATGTAGTATGATGTAATAGGCATCACAAGATAATATTGTGGTCCTCGCTCACACCCAGGGGTGTGAGTGACAGATGCAAGCACCAATGCCGGTGCATTAGCAAGTGTGGGATCGAGCGGGTGTAAGCATGTTTGGCTACCAGTATGCTTGTTTTGCATTGGTTAAGCAATGTAGAGGCTAATCAATTGTAAGAGGCTGTAACCAGATGATATCATACAGCGCAGTCATTCAACAGTATAGGAATATATCCCATCATGTAGATGTACATGTGAGTGTTTATGTCCAGCATATAGGTACATACATATATAGAGATGTATCAGGGACATACCATGTGGCAACAAAACATTACAAACGAATGAAACAGGAAACACCAGCGATGCCTGTATTATGTAGTGGTGTTGCTCTATGTGATTACAAGACTCCCTCAGACAGACATGTGTCAGTCATACACGCAAATAGTTGTACATTGGCCGTATACATCACTATGTGTATGTAATGTACATTAACACAACAGTACCTGTCCAATCATTGTGTGAACAGTACTCCTGCAATGTGCTGTGTGCAACATCATCATCATGATAAAGGTAAATGGGGTAACCATAGAGGGACCGGTAGTGTTTTGTGTACAATGGGGTCGTCCTCCTCATGTGTACCTGGACCATGTAAGAGTGATGTGCATACCAGGACTGTGCGCCTGAGGGACAGTGGTGAGGATAACAGTAGTATGTTATGATGCATATTACAAGGGTTTCATGTGTCCAGTGGGCACGTGTGTGTAATGGACAGCTATGTATAGGGCAGATGGTGTTCTAGGAGCTGAATGGCCTTATGTGTCCGTAGGTGAGGGTCAGATGTTGGGGAAGGAGTGTAGGCATGGCTGTGGAGGATAGGTAGGAGCACAGAAATGACAGCATACAGGGTTGGTATATGACACATGTGGGGGGATACACCCTGGATGGGGATGGGTCTTTGGCATTCAAAAGCCCATGGGAACAGTGGGATGGAGGTCCCCAGCCATGGGCAGCTGCCACTGCACCTACTCAGCTGCAAAGGAGGCAGTGCTGGGGTCTGTCCAGGAGGGGCATCATCACCCTGTAAATGTGACACTCCGCCCTTGAACTGGTGTATCTGGCTTCGTAACCCCTTAGGGGACCACCAATGCAACATGTCCGCGACCGCACAACAGCAGATATGTACCTGTCTGGTCCCGCTCCCAAGGAGGACATGCTCCATCCTCAGTGGTGGTACCACCAGAAGGTGGTGCAGAGCCAACAGAGGTTGATGTTAATGGCTGGGCCCCAGATGTGCTAGTGCCCGGTGCCATGGTCAGCTGAAGTGGGACAGGAGGATCTGCCGGGACCTACCAACCTATTCAGCCTGTGGTGTTACATTTTAAACCCACATATGGCTTAGTGATAGACAACAGCATACAGGATTACCTACGACAGTATGCATAGATATCACCAGCAACCCAACACAACAGATGGTATACATTTGCAGAGGGAGCACAACACCTGCATATATACCGCATGGCAACTGTACAATGTGTAGTAGAAATGTGACCGCAGCTATGAACAGTTGCCCATCATTGGCTTGTCACTGGGAATTCCACACAGTGTCAGTCATACCACTGTCTCATGTGACATATGTCCAGTCAGGGATGTGATGGCAGTAACACATCCCTATCATCATGTACTGTCTGCAATCCTCACACCATGTTTCTGCTGTTCACAGAAGTGTGTTCAGTGTGTAACACAGGAAACAAATGGTTGCACACACTGACCTGTTCACAGATGGCCCTACAGATGGGGGTTCCCTCATGAACAGAGTACTGTCATGTCTGTATTTTAACATGCAGAATAGCCATTACCACACACGTTAAACAGGCAGTAGTCTCAATGTAGCATAGCCACACTTACATGCTGTAGTTGTGTGGCACATCACCCTCCTGTCATTAGGCTATTTCTCACTGTGGAAAATGATTGAGGTACATCCAGATATCATCTGCAATGCCGTGTCAGAACACCACCTCCAGGTACCACTCACAGCGACTGTCATGGCCAGATAATAACTTGTTTCCCTAGATAGTGTACTGTGTTTATCATGGGGATGGCTATGGGAACACCATCACAGCTGTACCACATGCAATCAGCTAGAGGAGGACTGCAATAGGTGCAGAGGCCATCACCTGACCATTTCCATCTGTTACAATACACATGCTGCTGCTGTGCAGGTGTACACCTTCACATCCACCAGAGAGTGTGTGTGCGGGACAGGCAATGTACACCAGGGGAGGGCTTGGAGACTTGACCATAAGCATCATCTGCCACATGCTGAATAGTACAGGGGCAAACCCCTGACTACTCATTACTATTACATGTGCATGACGTTACTACATGTGCCACAGAGGCGACATGTTGCAGTGCTGTAAGAACATGTGTGTAGGTGAGTGAGTGCCATCTTCAACAGATATAGTAGACATACAGTAGGTGTGGCACACGTCAGTCCATGTGAACGGATGCCATTGTCACCACAGCCACATTTTAATGGACACGCATTGACACCTTTGCCAGGGCGGCAAATACACAATGTAACTACTTAGTTTGCCACACCGCAGTAATGCACAGGACCACATGCACCACAAGGGATATCTGGAGGTTCTATGGGCTAGGGCATGTGAAAGTGCTTGACAACTGTTGGTATGCCATCGAGGTTTATACTGGGAGTGACTGTGGTTGGGAGCATCACAACCCACACGCAGACACAGGGTGCCAGTACTGTCATGCAGGTATGCATTACTCCATGGGTGTGTAGTGTTCGGCTGTGCAAGATGGCTGTACAAGGCTGGGTGAGGGGTAATCCTTGCCATCGCGTCACCCGACAATGGTGTACAGTGCAGGGGCGTAGTGTCCGCAATGTCCCGCACAGATGGGTACTGCATTATCTGGCCTGACGTCCTGGTTACTAATGTGTAGGGCCATAGCTTTGCAATGCATGCCATGTCTGTGTTTGATAGTCCTTCACATGGGCATTGCCTGGGATGTGCATGTCCCACAATACTGTACAGTGACATGTACAGGTGTACCTGGTTTGGCAGACACATGTAGTGTACACAGCCTGTTATACCCTGATATGCCAATACTGGCCTGTTGTGGCGAAACCTACTTATAGTGAGCAGGTCAGCCCTGCACCTGCATGGATAGAATGGACAGGTATTCCGTGGTATCAGTGGCTTGGGTCCATACAAGGCACATATGTACAGCATTGTCTGGCCTTAGTGGATCACATATAATGGCACCACATATGTTGCAGCCATTCAGTGTGGAACATAGTGAAGGCACAATGTCTGCATATATGCGCCTATTGTACCACTATACAGGGTGCCATGTCCTCTGGAGGCCACTGCAGTCACACCATGCCTAATATCTGTCCTCAATGTGCATGTTACTAGCAACATAGTGGGATATCCTAGGCAAGGTTGTATGTGCATGGCACATGGGTGCAGGACATATACCGGGTACTAGTAGGGCTGCATACTTAGTTCACCAGCCCTTTTGTCAGATGTATGGGTATGGCTTGCCAACACATTGCCATGGCTGACTGACAGCTGTACTCCTCGTGAGGTGGCCAATGTGTCATAAGACGGATACTATATAGGGAAATTACAAAACCTGCTCCCAAAAATGTCCAATGGTAAGACAATCACGGCCACCTCTACACAGGCTCTGACAGACAAACACACACTTGCCATGTCCTGTATACAAACCCCTACCGTATCACACTGCAGCGACACATGTTTAGGGCACACGCTATGGTGAATACTACAAAGCACGGTACTTGTCTCATGCAGGCAGACACACACACACACACACACACACACACACACACACGCACGCACGCACACACACTTGGCATGTCTGGGACTAGAACACCAACCTAACTACTTTGCTACACTACAGCATGACTCAGTTACAGAACGCGCTACCGAGATTACTGGGACACAGCACTCCCAGAGGTGTATTTGTAGATGGGTGACATCATCGGCCTTGATAACGGTTGGTATAAGAAATGTATGGAGGGATGACTGGGATGCACTCTGATGCTAAACACAGAGGGCCACAGTGGCTACGCTATTACAGGTAGATGTAAAGAACACATTGTAATGGGCTCTGGTGTTAGTAGTTGTCATTGTTAGTGGGAATGCTGCTCTACATATATTTGACACCGGTCTTTTACACAACATCAGCTGTCATTCTGGGGTGACGTGGCTGACAGTAGGCAGTCCTTTGTCACATATCACATGCATCCATGATACAAGGGAGTGTGGATATTACCCAAGTCGCATCCGCCCACACAGTGCCATTCCAAGGCAAATGTCCTAAACACAGGTTAACTCCCATACACCTACAGGACAACGGCATTGTTTTCTTATGCTAACCAGCGCTAGATGTGTAGCATCCATATTCACAGCAAGTCAGTGTAGATCCAACAATGGGGAGTACTGACATGTGTGCAGTGAGGAACACCTGGCTGATGTCTCCGTAGTGCACGATGGCACTACCACCATATACCTCAGAACCTAGCACTACCACCATATACTTCAGAACCAGACATGTGGGCCATAACACAGGTACGGACCACTCCAGGTGGTGTAACCACATACATAAAGGCCACTCACATGTACTGACTGGTCCCCCCATGAAAGGCATCACAGATGGGCCATGTGCAGGACACAGTGTCACATGCTGCATTCTAGGATGTAAACTGCAGACACCACCATGCCCTTGGACCACCAAGGCGCAACCATACATGGTGTATGACAGAAGGGTACACCACATGTGACCCTTGACCTGTGTACTCTACTAAGCTCTACATCAACTGTAGAGAGTACACATGTACTGACACAGCTGCATCATGTGTTATGCAATGCAATGATACCACTGTTTGTGACCAGGTCAGCTGTACACATACCAGGGGCCCTCAGTACTTTCCACCATTAGCAGATGACTGTTGTTGTACACCAGTACACACCCTCATGTATGGATATGACATACATGTACCTGCCCTGGGTATGTACATGCCACACACACAACATACCTGTAAATAGCATAGCTGTTGTAGTCCTTTGTGCAAACAGGTGGCTACAGCCATTACACACATGCACATGGAATGTAGGTCCATGGCTGCTGAATGCTAACAGTATATAAGATGTGATATCAATGTTGACAGAGGTAACATCCCCTCTGTACTGGTCAACCATCATATCATACAACAGTCCATGTGTCATGTATGTCATTATACATATCCACCAATTGCAATGCCTACAAACATGACCAAATGTCAGGATTGTAGGACCTACATACCTGTACACATAGTGTTGTGCGTTCAGATAATGTACGTGTGCAGTTGCTGATATATGCAGGTGGCGTGTATCCTAGTACATGATGCAGCTGCAATGCAGCCTCAACATTGTCAACTGTATATGGTGATATGCTGAATGTACAGAAAGATATACCACAGGTATGGACAGATGTGTTGAAATAACTAAGTGGTGGGGCATCTTTGCAGATGGATGTTTGCTGTGGACAGCTCACAGGTGTCACAAGCGGTCCTACAATACCCTGTGTAACCGGTAAGCAATGGTTTTATTAATTGAAGGACATAACATACAACTTAGACAGAGGTCAGGGTGACAGCGAAGGTAAATCACTTGACACCTGTTAATAGATATGATGTCCCTAGTGCATATATCAGCACTGTTTCCACAGGAAGCATCAGTACAGTTTGTAATGCGTGTGATACTGCTGTACGTCTGACATACATAACATGAGCTAGGCAGGTCTGAGATTCACAGTACTGGCATGTGTGGTTGCGTGTGTGTCCATATATGTCACGTATTGTGGGGAATACATCTCAATTGTTACTCACTCTCCTGTACACTAGTGTACACATCTGTACAGACTGCAATGTAGAAAGCAGGACATAGGCAGGGGCGTGTATCTCACACATGTGAGGCATCTGTATGTGCATGACATAGGTGTATTAATTACTGAATGCCACAGTGTGTGTATGTAGGGCTGACTAGTCCCTGGGGTGAGGATGTATGTTACCATACTGAACTGATAAGACCCCTCCCACCATCCAGGCAATGCATTCTACTATCTGTGTTGATGTCCCTGATCTTAGGCTGTACTGACTATCTGTATATGTGTATACTCTGTGGCACGTCATGTAGGTGCACAATACTGTAATGATGATTTGCAGGGGTCCTCATCCCACCAGTAGCAACTGTGTGCAAGTGTGTGTTACTGTGTCAATGAAGCGGTGAGTGTGTGTGTGTTAATGTGTCACTGAATACATGTGTGTCAATACCTGAGTGTGTGGGTGCAGTTGTGTGTTGGCATCCTGTCATGGGAACGTGTATTACTGATTCCCAGTGAGGCATCACACTTCCCACTGGCCTCTACCCTTGTAATCAGCTAGACCACTGTCTTACCTCACCACTCCATGTAACTGTACCTGTGATGTCACCCTTTATGGATGTCACGTCTGTGGCCACAGTAGCTTAATACACAGCTATCTTGCTCTTGGAATGGTAGACGTGTTTGTAATGTGAGACATTCTCACTGGTATATTCATACATACCTGTGAGGAGTCCACATTGACATATGGGACACTAACTGCAAACAGTGACATCCACCAGCACATGCATTTAGACCTGAAGAAGGACAGCAGAACATCATGACCAACATGCAGTTACTGTTGTTACACAAGACACATACTGTTAACAGTATTGTACACCTGTACTACATGGTATATCTTCTGCCTGTCAACAGTCCTCAACATTTGTAAACTACACATATCATCCTAGTCTGTTCACCCTGTGCATCAGACCATATGAGCATGTCCCTGCACTGATGGTTTGGATGTCAGGGATGTGGCACAGGCATCATCATATGCACAGGGTGTTAATGTTTGCCGGAGGCCTAGGCTGCACTGTTGTTACACAAGACACATACTGTTAACAGTATTGTACACCTGTACTACATGGTATATCTGCTGCCTGTCAACAGTCCTCAACATTTGTAAACTACACGTATCATCCTTGTCTGTTCACCCTCTGCATCAGACCATATGAGCATGTCCCTGCACCGATGGTGTGGATGTCAGGGATGCGGCACAGGCATCATCATATGCACAGGGTGTTAATGTTTGCCAGAGACCTAGGCTGCACCATTGGATGACATTATGTGTGTGGGTTTGGGCCTCTGATCTGATTGTCTTGTGTTGATGTTATGCATATGTGTGTTGCGTTGCCTTACATATGTGTCCACTGTGTGCGTGTATGTATACACACAGTTCTCCCATGTGTTTGGCCTACACAGGGGTATTATTGACAGCTGCAGACTGTACAGGCGAGGTTTTCCAGTTTACGGAGTCCGGCCACTGACATGTGACCTGTGCCTGCCAGGGGTTGCACGGACATTACCAGACAGAGGTGCAGATTGGGTACTGTCTGATGTCACTTGTCCACTGGAACCGTGTCCCTGTTGGGACTGTCCCGGGCCACATGCACGTGGCCTGCTGTGTTGTGGTGTGGACAGCACAGCACCAGATGCACTGCTGCTGCTACCGCCACTATGAGAGTGGGCATGTGAGGTAGCTCATACACGTAGACCTGACACAGGTGATGTAGCAGGCCTGTGACCACGTGCCCGATGCCTCACTCCTACCAGATGTTCCAACACAGACAGCTCACGCTTGCGGATTGTCATGCCACGGTCAAGGACTCCAACCATGTCACCCAACCGTCTATCCAAAGCTTCAGCAATCTGCTGTTGAGCATTTACCATTGCCTGGATGTTGTTGTTTAAAGAACGGACAGCAGCCCTCTGTAGCCTCTGATCTTCTCTGTTGCGCCATTCAGCATGTGCCTGTGCCTCCATTACAGCCTGAAACATGCATCTGGTGACACCAGCTGCTGCGCTGTGTCGAGCAGGAGCATGTTGGCCAGAGGTCCTCCTACGAGCAGCACTGGCCATGTGCCTGTGTGGGGCACCACCAGTAGTTTGGCTGACACCATGGTGTGCAGGCACACCTTCCATAGCCCCCTCACTTTCCTGTTCCAAGCTACCACGTGCCAACTGTCCTTCCTCTATGGCCACTGGTGATGGGGTATGTGCAGGTATGGGATTTGTGTGTGGGGATGAGGTGGGTATAGATGGAATGGCAACCAGTGGCACAGTTTCAGCCCCTGACAACTCTGCCTGTGTCCCAATCATACGTTTATCATCACTGCTAGAGTCTGTGGGGACACTAACATCAGGTGTACTGCAGGAGGGCAATGCACCTACATCACCTGTGAGGGCAGACAAGAACTGTACATTACAATCTATACATTAGACATGTGATATGACAGAAAGCATGCAATATGCATGTGATACGGCAGATGGCATGCAGCGCAGACAGTAATAGTGGTAGTTATCATACATCCCTGGGTTGCACACAACAGCATGCATGTGTCATAGCAGATGGCATGCAAATTACACAATCATAGTAGTAGTTAGCATACATCCATGTGTTACACCATGTGAACCAGCACAGGTTAACAGTACACCTGCCTGATGTGTGGCATATGACCTTGATAATCACATGTATGACATGTGATCTGCTGACGTGTGCAATGACATGCATACATGTTTAACACAATGGTGTCCTGTCAAATATACAGTGGGGCAATGGTGTACCAATTTAGTGTTGTCTGTCCACCCTACAGATATACTGCAAATTTAGCTGATGTGCATGGCCATTGCAGGGAATCATGAGGCGTCTCTAGTGCTATACAGTGTGAGTTACAGACAGGGTTCATAGCCATGACTGTGTTCAGATACAATACATATATACTGTGGAATGTGACCCACATCACTGAAGTGTATACACACTAAACCATGATGTGGAAGTTGTGACACAGGTCACTGATGGGTATATGGATGACAGCCCTGCACATCAGCAACCATATTGCTGCAGCCTGACAACTATGGCCAGACATGATGAACACGTCGGTACACCATGTCCCACATGACATCTGTGTACCACGCACACACACACACACACACACACACACACACACACACACACACACACACACACATGAGGAGCTAGTATGACATTTATGTCCAACACCAGCAACAGGAATGTACTGTATCTGTGGCCTGATGTGGATACTGTACAGGTGACTGCTGTCATGTCGCAACACCCTCAAGATGTTCAATACATCTTATGTGGTGGATTGATATTACGCCTACACATGATGTGCACAGGCCTGTAGGATGTCTAGTGTTCCACATCTACACTATGACCATTATACAGAGGCCATGGTTGAACCATGTGTAGCCATTGTATGACAGGGTGTACACACAAGCACAACACGTCTACTGTGTGTGCTGCTCCATGTCTCTGGCCATCCTCCATGGCCATGTGTGTACATGTGTTATGCAAATCATTGTGATGGGCATCTATTTCACAAGTCTCTGTTGTCCCATATGACATATATGCTCCACTGACAACAGGGTTATGCAGATAAAGGGTGGTATGTGGGATATGTTTTCAGGTTAGGTAGGCAGTGTAGCAGCCAGGCCAATAGATGTCATGGACATGTCAAGATAGCACATCACATTGTGTGACATTCATAGCAGGGCTATGATCCACACCGGTGAAACCTGTGTACTGGCCATACTCCAGCCCACTGTGTAGTACTGTTTGTATTCACCACATGTGTAGATCAGATCTGTAGTACGTCCCTAAAGTGAACAGCACCTCCACCATTGTATGCACAGCTGTCAACACATCTGGCAATAAAGTTTGTGAGGATTCATGTTGGTGAGATGATTCACATAGTTTGCAAGTGTTGCACATGGGTAGTCATTGTGATGCACTGCAGGTCCAACCTGTATATTGTGACAGGACCATACATTATGTGTACATGTTGTAAATGGCCACATGGCAGATAGATTTGTGCATTACGGTTCCTGATAAATAATAACACTCTCACCTGCAATGGGCTGCTGTCACAGCAGAACGCCAGAGGTACCTAAATAGGAGTAACACAGCAGTACGAGCATAATCCACCTCTGTATAAAGGCTTACAGGGTGCAATTTGCATAACACATATACCAGTACATTAGACTATACTATGGTGTATGCACATGTGTGCATACACAGAGTAGCATACTATAGTATGCGGCATGTGTGTATACATGCCTTGCATATGATGTTACATTACATATTGTACAGTGACACATGCTACTATATGGAATATAGTTGTTATAGGTGCAGTACTGACTTACCAGGCAACTCCAGGCTCAGTGGGTGAGAGACACCCACCTCCACAATACTAGCTAAGGCTTGTGAATGTGGTTCTGCAGGTGTCCCCAGGTTGGCCAGTAGCTCCTCAGTACGTGTGAGTGGGGACTGGGTTGGTGGTCCACCACCTGTTGCACCTTGTTCCCTGGCGATTGCATTCACACACTGTTTTGCCCATCTAATGAGGTCTATACAGTGTCTGCGCACCTGCTGGTATGTGCGGTTGTGGCCACCCACATCATTAACCCTCCTGTGAAGTTCCATACACAGGGCATCCCACTGCTGTGCATCCTGTGGCACATGGCTGAACAGGATATCGCGATTGTCGAGTAGGTATGGGATGAGGGCCTCATCCTCCAAGCTTGTAAAAGGGGGAAGCCTTGCACGTGGCATACCTGGAAGACATAATGATGGAGACAGGTCACAGTAACTCACAGAGACATACAGAGCTACAGCTGAACATACATCTGTATTACATTAATTAAGTTTAAATAGTTGTATTTGCAAACATACATGACACTGACGTGTTTGCGTCACACACATGTGACACTCAATGTTGAGTGGATATTATCACCATATATGTGTGTGTGTCACCTGATTACATTGCTGTCTTGATGTGGGCATGTCTGTTTGCCTGTACTGGTGTTCCTACCTATCAGCACATGGCTGGATGTGTCCACATTATTGCAGTCGACCTTGATGCAGTGTATATGTCACATAAGGACTTACACTGCCTTAACAGATATGACCTATGGCCCTGCAGACATGCTCACATAAGGTTTTACATGTATGTTTTCTTCCATATACATCTACACGGCACTGTACAGCGATTCAACATCCTGCCATGTATCACCTGTGTTGCACATGTGATACACATGGGACAATGGCTAGCCAGATGGTATTTGCAGGGATGGATATCAACTATAGCATGTACAGTCAAAGTCAACTAGTGGGCTATATGCCATGGGCCATGTATGAATCTAGGATGAAAGGTTACCTGGCAGTAGCCGACAGGCGGGTCTGTGGGGCCAGGTGGAGCAGTGCCACATTACTGATTCACAGGGTTAATGATACATATACCACGCATTACCATGCGGTCATCACACCATGTCTGAGAGGGGAGTGATGTGCAGCTTTGACGAACAGGAATGCATAGTATGGCAGGACTATGTCAAGTGTATGGGACAAGGATCTGTCCAGCATGTGGTAGGTGGATGTCCATGAAGTATGTGTTCGAGATCAGGATGAGTACGTGTAGCATTGTCCAGCATCACTGGGTTGGACATGGATTTATTCAGGGTATGCATCATGCTACATAGCGGAGATGGGGAATGGGAAGGCTGGTGTAGGCCATCTGCACATGGCCAGTACCCCTTAAAGGAAATATGTGATCTGATACGGGTCACTTGAGTGTTCTCTATGGCTGGACAATGATCTCTATATTCATGAATGGCACCCTATCATTATTAGGGTTGCCACATATGAGTACCTGACATGTGTGGTGACGTAGCTATCACAGGAAAGACAACTGCCCAGCTGCATCCCTCACACACGTGTCCATTATGTTGACCGCTGCCTAGGTGGTATTTCATGGGTACAGGGTTATTAACATAGGGGTGACAATGCGAGTCAGCTATTGCTTCTAGGTCATAGTCATTCGCATACTTCAATAGGCAGATGCCTTCTGTTTGTCTGTGAGGTATGGACTACAATGAGGGAGAACAGAATTCATTAACCCTGACATACTGTAGCTGCCACTGGTGTGATGATCACATATTATTCAGACACCTTCTGTAGTGTTGGTTCTGCCAGCAGTCCTGTTGCAAAACACTCCTGTGACATAGGAATATACATCTAGTATACCGAGTGTAGGTGGTACACCGTATGGGTGATGATGTCCTATGACCTGGCAAGGTTATGATATGCAGTGTGACATCAACTATACTGTCATCTATATCTGTACTGCTGACATCATTTAATTGATCAAGGTTCATGGCCTTCCAGACCAGACTCAGCAGGGTAGTAGTAAAGTACTTCCCATTATCAGTGGTGTCTCCCCCTTTGTGGGTTGTGATACCTGTTGGTGTGCACCATTCAGTGTGTACACAACTTGACATGGAGCTATGTTTTACATGATGTGTACATGGAGAGCATCTTGTTTTGCCATATGTGTATGATACAACCTGTGATGTGGGCAGGTCCCATGCAGACTGAGTGCAGCTTGTACCTGCATAGTTGTGGGTACAGGGGCCCTGTGGTGTACATGGATATATGCTTGTGTACCTTTTGTGGGGAGGGGGCCATGTGTTTATGTTATCCAAGACCCTATCTGGATTGCTTATTCATGCTAAGCACTTGTTCAGGACTTGTAAGCACTATGTAAGCTAATAATTACTATAGCACTCAATCTTCCTCATTACCTATAGGTAAGGGTGAACAGGTTTTGTACATACTTTTCCTCACATGCTTAGATTAATGTAGTTCTTGTACTCACTTACCTCACTTATCTAGGTGAATGTAGTTCTATATTCAGGCATGTCCAACAGTCAACTGCCAGTGTTCTCACCTGTCTATCTGATGAATCTAGACATCTTGAGGCAACGTACACATTGTCTCATGTACACAGACAAGCCTCTCTGCCTACCACCCAACACTACAACCTGTGAGAGATGCACTCATCTAGCCAAACTGGAAGTAAAGGTCTCTCCAACCAAGCCTGACCCTGACTGTCATGTAGAAAAGGTACATATTCGCACAACACCACACTCATCACATAAGTCTCACTGAATCTACCCCACCATTAACTGGGAAAACTACTCATGTACCAACACATTAGCTCAATGGTTTCTGGAATTCATAAACACCAATGCCCTGACTCAACATATCCACACACACACCAGGGGCAACAATATCCTAGACCTAGTCATTACCAACATGAGTGACTGGTGCTCCACACGTGAAGCCAACTCCTCGTTGGTCCGATCAGACCATGTGCTGAGCACCAATGATATCCACATCCCGCACCTACCCCCCATTAAGGGAACCACAATATAATATGTCTACAAGGCCAACTACATGCTTTTTAAAACAGAGGTGGTGGACGTCATGACACCCATGCAGATGGACAGTACTGTTACAACTGCTGAATCCTACACAGATGCACTCTATAAGCACTTACAGGAGTGCATGGCTTGTGCTATCCCAAACAGAACCAGGATGCTATACTCCTAATTAACTAAACCAATCTGGTGGTCCCCTGCCATAAACATATTGTACTACCTCACAGCAAGAGGTTCTCCCGTTCGATTCTCGGCTGGAGCACCTTCTGTGTGGAGTCTGCATGTCCTCCCTGCGGTCGAGTGATGTTAAAGACATGCAGGTAGGTGCAAGCGTGAATGGATGTGCCTTCTTTGAAGGTTGGGCGTCGGGCTGGCAACTCGGCATCGTAAAAATCCACTGCCAGTCATTAGCAGACTGGAGTTCCGCTGTGGCGACCCCTAACTGGGAAAAGCCGAAAGACAGTACTTACTTATTTTTTTTTTTAACAATTTGGCATTTACAAATGCGCAAATCCTTAAATCACAGACCTAATGGAATGCCAGTTAAATTGACTGCTTTATCATCATGAGTTGTAAATAGTAACTGGTAGAAAAAATAGATTGGTGACCTGGTATTCTACAATTTCTACTTTGCGTTTAGGTAAATACTCCCTCTAATTCACTCAAAATACTTGAACAGTGGGTTTTGCATTACAATGAAGCTTCTGAGCAATAAGGCTTAAAACAGTAACATGTGGCTGAAAATCAAAATCTTTAGGATTCACTCATATCGCATCTTCTACATAACCAGTCTGCAAACGCTTACTTTGTATAGTGCCAGAACTTACTGCTGTAGCTCACAGGCAACCTAAGTACTATCCACTTTATTAGTGAAATTTGATAAAAAAATAAAAATAGATCACTGTGGATAATGTGCAGTGTTACCAGTCTCCATGAATGTATCTACGTAAAACCTCTGAAGTAGAACAAAACTACCCTGACTATCAGGAGTGTTTGCTGGCATCTGGACTAAAGCACTTTTGTGGTCTACTCTAGGTAATTCGCCAGTAGTGCAAGTATGTAGTGCTTTTTTTTTTTTTTTTTTTTTTTTTTTAAGCTGCTACTATAACAATCTCTAGGAACTAGAGCAACTACCTTTCATTTTGCAGTGGGGAACCGGAATGGGACAAGGTAAGCAAAGTAAGGTGATATGTGTGTAGGATTAGATAGTGATGTCACAAAGTGGGAGGTAGTTAAGTAAAGGGATGGCAACCTTTACATTTCGGTCTGAGGCAGGGAATTGTACTTTGAATGGAGATAGTGCCCCTTTAAGGACTGAATATTAAATGGGGGAAGGGGTCTTGTTTGCATGGTGGGTTGGAAAATCATGTGTTTTGTTTTATTTGGGTTTAGGATGAGTTGGAGTTGTTTAGCCAGTTCTCAGCTTTATAAAAGGAATCCTGAGTAATAAGTTATAGCTGTTGTAGAGGTGATGCTGAACATATCAAAATAGAATCATCAGCGTACTGAATGATAGAGGCATGACTTGTGGAAGTGTGGAGTTTGTTGGTAAATAGTGAGAAAAGAAGGGGTCCCAGAATGGAGCCTTGAGAGACACCTCTGGTAACAGGGAGAAGTGGAGAGAGGTTTTATTGCCATTACACAGCTTGTTGATGGTTGGATAGGTAGTCACGGAACCATGGATTGTGCTATGACTTAAATGTAGGTCTTTCAGTACTTTGAGTAGTTTGCAATGTGAGACCATATCAAATGCTTTTGAGAGGTTGAAAAAATGGTAGATACAAATTTATCATTATTCCTGTGAAGATTTACAGTATTGTTGAAAAACATAAGAGCAGAGTTGGTGCTGTGCAAGGGGCGGATCCCCTGTTGAGTCTCAGGTAATAAATTATTAGTTAGATAGTCTAGAATTTGTGTATGTATGCACCTCTTGAGTATTTTAGATAGGGGTAAGAGTATGACTATTGGTCTATAATTAGATAGTTCTATAGAGGTACCTCTTTTATGAAGTGGGATGTTATGAGAGGTTTTCCAGATAGTAGGGACTGTGTGTTCTGAGATGGATCGGTTAATAAGTATGGATACTGGATAGGCGATTACATCTGCAGCAATATCAAGATACTCAGCAGGCAGTTTATCAGTGCTAGGGTGGTAGGTTTGAGTTTTTTAAGCAGTTTTTTTATAAAGTTGGTTGAAACAGGTTGCAAGGAGAAGGAATTATTATTTATTGCAAATGCAGAGTGCTAAAGAGAAAATAAAGGAGTATATGGATAATGTAGAAGAGTTTAGAAAGATTGTTTTAAGCAACTGTTTTTGGAGAACTCCACAAAAACTTTTAGCATAATGACTCAGGCAACAGAAAGTTAATAGGGCTTGTAGCTAAACATAGAGAGCCTATAACAAGAAAAATTAACCAGAGATCGTGTAGAGATATTAGATATAATTCATAAACTTTATGAAAATTTGTACAAAGCAAAGAAATGTGGAAATCCAGAAAAAGCACAAATGGAAATATTTTTAGAAGAAGATGAGGCTCAACAAGTAACAGTTAAGATAGGAGGAAATGAGGTAAAATGGTGATGTATAATCAGTCATCAGGAAAGACTCCAAGAACAGATGGTATTCCTGTGGAAGTTTGGGATTTTGGATGGAAGAAAGTGATAAAAGGTCTGGAATAGTTTAACAGGATTTTTAAAGAAGGGGAAGCACCAGAACCTTGGAAGAAAGTTATGGAGGTTGTATTACCTAAGAATGGTAAAGATGCATCAGGCATTGAGGGAATAGCACATGCAGAATAATGTTTAGGAGGAGGAGGTGTAAGATTTAACAGAAAACAACAATTCAGCAATCTATGTAATGTTGGACTGATGATAATTACAAATAAATGATATGTAATGTATAATGTATATAAAGGAGAAAATGTTAAAATGGTTTGTTTTCATTTTCTATTAATGCATGATTGCCTATGTCTTAAGTGATAATTTAATAAAGGTGTTAAAAAAAACAATGGGAACTGAATTAGAGGGTCTTCTAGACTTTGATCCAACTGTGGGGAATACCTTAGACAGATATATTTTCCTCCATTCACAACAAACAATTGGAAAATGTCAGCTCCAGGACTCCTTATGAACAGTCTTAAAAAAACAAATCCACTGTCATTTTCTTTGATGGGAATGTTCCTGTATGCATTTCCCCCTTTCCTGTGATTTCCATAGTCATTCTGTAGATAAAGAAGGACTTTCCAAAGATCAGTGTGGTAACTCTCTTCTGGCACAGGTAGCATTGCTTCTCCCTTCTTTTGGCAACAGCCAAGGACAATTACCATAAGCATCCTTACAGACTGGATCTTTTCGCACAAGACATAGGCTGTTTGGTACACCCCTGCTTGAAGTAACTTCAACTAACTGTCTTAATGATATCATTTTAATACCTTCTAGGCACCTATTTTCTGAGGACATGCAGCAAGTATTAAAGGAGGCAAGGAACCCAACTATGAGGAAATCATATGTTAGCAAATGAAAAAAGAGTTGAGTTTCTAATTGGTGTCATTCTACAAACCAAGACACTTTTAAGACTAGTATTTCTCTTTCTACAATATTTGTGTGAATTATTATCCTCTGGACTTTCTTGTTCCTCTGTCAATGTTCACCTCTTCACCATTTTACCACGTCTGTCCATTGATCCCTCTCTTTCAGTGCATTTCCATATCAGGATGTTTTTCAAAGGGATTTTGCATACACATCTTCCTAGAAAATAGGTGGCACCTCTTGGTATCTTAATTTTGTTTTGGAAAAATTGACTTCTGCTTCATTTGAAACAGGTCATCAGACTGATTTGAGGTACTTAACATGGAAAGTGGTGCTGCTGATTGCTTTGACTTCTACAAGAAGGATGTCTGAGTTGCAAGTTCTTACTATAGGTCATCCTTACAAGGATTGATTTCTTTGAGAACTAATCCTTCATTTATGCCTAAAATGGTACCCTAGTTTACTTTCAGCCAATCTATCCATCTCTCTGTCTTCTTTCAAGAACCTAAAAGTGTAGGAGAAAATATTCTTCATACTCTGGATATCCACAGTCAACACAGATACCATATTGACAGAATTAAAACCTTCAGAAATTCTGATCATTTATTTATTTCTTATGAAGGTGAGAAAAAAAGACAACCTATGCCAAAGCAATTTCCAAATGGTTGTCCCATGGTATTTCCTTTTGTTATTGCCAGCACCATTACAGGTCAGTTCCAGGTAATGTTAAGGCATATTTTCTTAGGGCCTTGTCTTCTTCGGTGGCTTCTTGGAAAGGAGTGGCATTTAGAAGTATTTTAGAGGCAGCAACTTAGTCCTTTGTATGTAGTTTTATAAAGCAACTCAAACTAGACTCCTTTTCCAGGACTAGAACAGGCTTTGTTTGGACCATTCCCAAGGGGCTTCAGGACCCTTATCCTTCATCCTCCCAAACTTTGTTAACCATGGTATTCTATCCATATCATTAAGGCTACTACAACAGTGATCTAATAATGAACATAGTACAGATATGCAAGTAAACTTATAACAGTAGATTTTTGAGTAGACCACTGCTCCAGTTGCCTCTCCTTCCCCCCACCCCCATTATTTTTGTGTAATTTTTGTTGCCAGGATGTGGACATTGAATTTTATTTACCTAGCATTCTCCTCTTTCAGGGATGTAGCCTCCCTCTTTCATCTGGCATGAAAGCTCTGATGGATGTGGCACTCAGACCACTCATTTTCTTTACCTCTGCTCAAACTGTCAAAAGACTGGACATGTAGAAGGTGCCCTTAAGTTTGGAAGCTGGCTGACTGCTATATCCCAGGCAGGATATAACCCATATTGCTAAGGCTACCGCAGTAGTGGGCTATTTCAATGTCTGCTGTTATGATAAGTTGACTTATGCAACTCTTCTTTACTTGCACCATCTATTTTAATGCATATATCTGATGTTGTCTTGTCTTTCGGCTTTTCCTGGTTAGGGGTCACCACAGCGGAACTCCGGTCCGCTAATGATTGGCAATGGATTTTTAGAGTGCCGAGTTGCCAGCCAGACTCCCTGCCTTCAAAGAAGGCACACTCATTCACGCACGCACCTACCTGCATATCTTTAAATGTCACTCGACCGTGGGGAGGACATGCAGACTCAACACAGAAGGTGCTCCAGCTGAGAATCGAACGGGAGAACCTCTTGCTGTGAAGTGACAATGCTAACTGCTGCACCACCGCAGCCATACATCTGATGTTGTACTCTTCATTTTTTCCTCATCTATGGGTATTGGATCCAACCTCTGATCTGACTTGGCCAAATTTATTAGATTCTTGGGTCCAACTCTCGAGCTTCTCCCTTTACCCATAATGCCGGTCAAACTGCAATACCTCCGATCTCGTTTGCTGCCATATCACTATGGACACAGATAATTCTCACAGAGGTTTTTGGGTGTATTTTCCTTTTGTTAATGAGTGAAGTTCCTTATTTTTTTCTTATAATTCTACGGTGTCTCATCACACATCTCCCTCACCTAGTTATTCATGTCTTTCTATTGTGATAGTATTAGGTATTATATTATATATTTTTTTCCTTGTCTTCTACCTAAGGTAGCTGTCAGTACCATTGCTGGTACTTTTTTTCCCTCTTCCTCTTCTTTTTTTTCTACCCTTTAGAGGGAATCCTCTACCCTATCATTGTTGTAAGTAAAAAAAAAAAACTTTTGTTTCTTCATCATGGCTGATAAACCCATTGGTTTTAAGAAATGCACTTCTGGTGGGCAGAAGATCCCTAACTGATGCCCACAGGGAGTGTGTTTACTGCCTGGGAGCTTCAAATTTGAATACAGACTGCTCCATTTGTGCAGGTTTTATTTCTCGAGCCCACAGCAACTATTGTAACAAACTGGTGCTGAAGGGCTTGCTGCCACCTTCTCCTTTTTCTTTTGCTGCAGGTGCTCAACCCTGACAAAAGCATCTAAAGCTTCTTCAGAGACAAAAGAATCTAGAAAGTGGTCTCCAAACTCTCCAAAGTCAAATCCTTCTTCTGAGCTTCCTTCTAATATTCAAAAGAAATTGGATCAGACCACCTCGAATCTGAATTGAAAACAATCAGATCTGACATCCTCAGACCCAACACCTCCACTTGCTAAGTTTCCAAGGACTTGGTAAGCAGGATTCTCTCTGAAGCCTATTTCTCCTTGACTCCATTCTCCACTACTTCAGGAGACCCGAGGAGAGAGTCTTCGCCCCAATCTACCACTTCCTCCATCAGGTCCTGTAGAAGCCTTTGAGAAGTCAAAATTGAATGGATGATGAGGAAGTTCCTTAGAGCTCAGATTCAGATGGGGTTATCCTGTCTCCATCTCCCATCAGATCTGTGAGTCTTCCTTCTACTTCCCATGCTGTGATTTCTCTGATCTGGCCAGAGATTTCTGCGCCTTCAGGTCTGAAAAACCCAAAAGTGTTGACATCAGATCCAAGGTCAGCTAGGTCTTTGACTTCAACTGCTTCTCTCACTTGTTCGACACTGATTCTTTTGGACCAGGATGAGTCTCTGAGCCAAAGCGTTGATGTCAGGTTCGGGGGCTGGGTTCCACTATGATGTTGTCAAAGCCATCCCTAGCCCTTGGAGATTCAGTGTTGGACAGCTTGGGTCCAACTGTCCCTTCAAGGCACGAATCTGGGCAGGGTTGGGGCATGGTAGCTTCTGGAGCTACAGCACCAATGCAGCCAGCTATGACATCTCCCAGTCCTTCTACTTTTGAGGTGGTGGACATGGCCTTCTCTCATCCAAGAAATTCAGCTATTCTTTTCTCTTCAAATCCTACAGCCCTGCCTCCTTCAAGTCCACATTCTGATCCTCTGAGACCTGTCACACAAGGACAGCCAGCCCCATTAAGTGTCCAGACAGTTCCCATTAAGGACTTTCTCCTCTCTACAGATACCTCTCCAGGCCATCCCACTGAGGAGGCTTCCCATAAGAGAATGTGCAAGAGGAGACACAGACTTCCCTCAGGATTCCATCACAGAAGACACTGACTTCAAGGAAGAGGGGGGGGTCCCCCAGATCTCCACTGGATATAATCTGCATTGGCGACATCTTAGAAATTCTCAAGCAGAAAGATAGATGTTCTTCCGATACCACCTCCCAGGAGGAGTCAGTGTTCCTAGAAGCTTTTGGGTCTGGCGCATGTATGTCTTGGGTGACTCCCTCGGCTGATGAGCTTATAGATCTGATCTCTCGCCAGGCATGGAAGGAATTGGATACTGTAGAACCCATTTCCCATTGCCCTGATAAGTTTCTTGCCCCCCCTCTAAAGACAGGTGACACTGGAGCAAGGGAGGTTTGGTTGTGGCAGCAGACATAAAAAGGAATTTGCAGAGCATATTTCCTCTGTCCATCCCCCTAACATAGAGTCTAAGGTGTTGGACAGATTCGGGAAGTGCATTTTTGCCTCAGCGATATTTGCCTTATGGCCTCTGAATTACTTGGCACATTTCACTAGGCTTCGGTGGCATTTGACTAAAAAACTTTCCAAATCCGTCTCTGAGTCCATGTCTGTGGAGGACTACAAGAAGTCTTAATAACTGGCAACTCTTCTATCCATCTCTAATGCATCCACAAGGCTAATTATTCATTCTGCTGTGAGTACCTCACAGGCAGCTGGACCTGGCATAGCCATTTGAAGACATGCCTTGATGCACTTGTGTGACTTTGCAGAGCCTTTCAGATCATAATTCATCAATGCTTCCTTTGATGGATCGTCTTTGTTTGGCCCTCCTGTTAAGGAAACGCTTTCCTGGAGTGAACAAGACAGAAAGACCTTGCCTGCAGTAGGGATATGCTTTTCTCTCCTCAGCGATCCTTTCCCAGGAATTAACAAGGAGGTAAGAAAATGTGGTTCCATAAGTCCCAGAGTCCTTTCCAAGATTCATGCTGGGATATCTCCTCCAGAGGCAGAGGGGAGAGTTGAAATGGAAGAAGCCATCCTCATGGCAGGGGCGATCTGCAGAACCAGTGTTTCCAAGATTCCTGTTTGGATAAAGACTTTCAGCACTCCTGAAAGGTTGCCTAACTGTTCACCTCT
Source organism: Protopterus annectens (assembly GCF_019279795.1). Taxonomy (NCBI): domain Eukaryota; kingdom Metazoa; phylum Chordata; order Ceratodontiformes; family Protopteridae; genus Protopterus; species Protopterus annectens. Next base: position 131,158,999 of record NC_056733.1, read on the forward strand.
GAAGGCAGTCAGAGGGCACTTGTCTCTGCACCCAGATGCCTGGGCATCAATAATGAAAGATTCTTGGGTGCTAAAAATCATATCGAGAGATTATTTCATACCATTTTCCCAGATTCCCCAACCAAAAGAAAAATGCTCCCCAACATTCCACATAGTCAGAGGAAGTCAGCAGATCAAGAAATTCAAAAGCTGCTGGACAAAAGAGTCTCCGGGATGTCCCACCAGACCAGAAAGGATTTAGAACTTAAGAATATTTTTAGTGCCAAAGAAAAATGGAAACATGAGACAAATTCTGGGCCCAAGCAAACTGAATCATTCTGTAAAGGAGTCAAAGTTCTGAATGGTCAAGGTTCAGTCCATTCTGCCCTTTCTACACTAGCATGATTGGATGTGCTCCATAGATCTTCAGGATGTGTACTATCACAGCAAGATGAACCAATGAGCTCAAAGATTGTTGCACTTTTGGCTGGAGGGCCAGTCACTACCAGTTCAGAGCCCTGCTCTTTGGTCTCACCACAGCCCCCAGGATGTTTACCAAATGTATAGCAGTAGTAGCAACTCATCTGAAACTGTTTGTATTCTGAGTATTTCCATACCTAGGCAACTGGCTCCTCACCACCCCTACCAAGCATCTTCTAGAGAAATCCAGGGACTACTTCCTCTAGTTATGGCAATCTCTGGGCATCTCAGTCAACATCTGCAAGTTTCATCTCTAACCTGTTCAGAGCTTGTATTTCACAGGTGCTCATTTGATCACAGTCAGTCAGATAGCCTCTCTTCCACTTTATTGAGTAAGAACCATCTGGTATCAAGTGGAGCAAAGTATTGCACACCCTTCTCCCCCAGACGGACTTATTCTTCAGGCCTTAGTGTCAATGGCAGCAGCCATAACCTTAGATTTGATATTGCCAGTTTTCATTCATTCATTCATTCAACAGTTGGGTTCAGATCCAACTCTTGGATCTGACATGGCTGTTATTTTAGCCCGTGCCTACTAAAAAGCTCTCAAGCTCCTCCCTCACCCAATATGCACCAACCCCTAACATACTTTAGATCTAATAAATAAAAGCGTACCAGAACAGTCAACTGTATAAATCACTGTGAACAACCACACTATTCCTGGTATAGTAGCACGTATAAGCACAGGTACTTGAGAATAAAATCCACTTTATTTGGTAAGAACACAATAGTTGAGCGCTTTCATCTACACACAGGTAGACTTCATCAGAACAACTTCACATTTAGTTCATTGGGTTAATATAGTCCCAAGCAGCCAATCCATTTGCTAAATTATGTTAACAAACATTAATTAACTGCAATTAAAATGTGTACTCATTAAAAATATTTAAAGTCATAAAATACATGAATAAACATTTATAAAAATATTTTAAAGTGTTTTAAAGTGCTTTAAAGTACCCTGTGCTTTAAACTGACGAATGAGTGGATACATTGGTAACCTTTCTAGGTGTAATCTATACTAGTATATACAATTAATACTTTTCATTAATGTTAACTCATCAATTATTACTCAGTTATAAAAACTGTAGTGTACTTGTTGGAAAAGTCTAAAGATGCTACCTCATAATAAAATACATAGCAGACTTAAACTGTAATACACTATGAAGCCTTATACTTATGTATTATCCAATATAGGTTTGATAGAGATATTCTCATTTAAACCAGGATACAAAGAGGCGTTCAATTTTATCTGCCACTTTACTTCTCTTTCACCTAGTTTTTTCTTTATACTACCCCCTCTAGGGTTGGGATGTATAATCTCCCAAATGCCAAAAAGAAACCTATCACACTTTTTGTTCTCTTTTAAATGTTTCCATAAAGCATTTTTTTCCTCTCTCCTTTTAATACAGTAATAGTGGTCATATATCCTGTTTCGAAGGCATCTATCAGTTTTGCCTACATAGAAACAGGCACATTTCGTACATTTAGCTAGGTATACTATGTGGGATGTTCTACAATTACCTCTTTGAAATGTTACTTCAGTAGTGTTGGCATCCTCTAATAATAACTTCTTGGTACTTATAATGTATGTACACTGGTTACATGTACCACATTTTTGTGTACCCATCTGCATATCCTTCCTCTTATCATCCTTTATTTTCTGCTCAAACTCATTTTTCAGATTGAATCCATTCCTGTATATGAATGAAGGTCTTGTTCCTATAATATTAAATATATTGTTGTCTATTCTCAACACATTCCAGTTCCTTTCTACTATTTCCTTTATATCTTGTATATAAGGTGCATACTGTAGGATATATGCTCGAGAATAATTATTAACACTACTCTTACTGTGACTCCCTGTCCCTATTAGTGTGTTCTGCACTGTTAACCCTAAAATAGGTTTGTACCGGGTATCTCTATTGCTAACTACATAATTTTTTAATTCCGTAATCATATTGACTGGGTAACCTCTGACTCTAAACATCTCCCCTATAAAGTCCAATTCTACTAACAGGTCTTCAAAATCAGATGTCATTCTAGCTGCTCTAATAAATTGTCCCTTAATTATACTTCTTTTTTGTGAGTAGGGGTGGCAGCTAGTGTATTGTAAATATGAGTTGCTGAAGGTGTTTATTCTGAATATTTTAGACCTAAAACCATCATGTCCGATACTAATACATGTGTCAAGGTATGATATAGAATTGGAGTCTATATTGTGCGTGAATTTCAAGAAGTCACTTCTAGTGTTTAAATAGTTTATAAATTCATTAAGTTTTGCCTCTCCCCCATTCCAAATTATAAATACATTATCCAAAAATCTCGTGTATAGGTTAATATAACTATTCCATTCAGTTTGTAAGATGTATTCAACCTCCCAATCTAATAAGATTATACATCCCAACCCTAGAGGGGGTAGTATAAAGAAAAAACTAGGTGAAAGAGAAGTAAAGTGGCAGATAAAATTGAACGCCTCTTTGTATCCTGGTTTAAATGAGAATATTTCTATCAAACCTATATTGGATAATGCATAAGTATAAGGCTTCATAGTGTATTATTACAGTTTAAGTCTGCTATGTATTTTATTATGAGATAGCATCTTTAGACTTTTCCAACAAGTACACTACAGCTTTTATAACTGAGTAATAATTGATGAGTTAACATTAATGAAAAGTATTAATTGTATATACTAGTATAGATTACACCTAGAAAGGTTACCAATGTATTCACTCATTCGTCAGTTTAAAGCACAGGGCACTTTAAAGCACTTTAAAACACTTTAATATATTTTTATAAATGTTTATTCATGTATTTTATGACTTTAAATATTTTTAATGAGTACACATTTTAATTGCAGTTAATTAATGCTTGTTAACATAATCTAGCAAATGAATTGGCTGCTTGGGACTATATTAACCCAATGAACTAAATGTGAAGTTGTTCTGATGAAGTCTACCTGTGTGTAGATGAAAGCGCTCAACTATTGTGTTCTTACCAAATAAAGTGGATTTTATTCTCAAGTACCTGTGCTTATACATGCTACTATACCAGGAATAGTGTGGTTGTTCACAGTGATTTATACTTTAGATCTAGTTTGCTGCTTTCACATTTGGACATAGTCACTTTGAGCTTTCGAACGTTTCAGTAGAATGAAAGATAAGTTTATTCTTTTCATTATTCCCTATAAAATCAAATTTTTTTATTACTTCCTATCACTAATTCCTCCCTTTGTTACACTATTTACACTTTTTAGTGTAATCATCTTACTATATTTGGTAAGCTCCTTTCCCCTTTCCTTGTTACACACTTTATTGTAATTCTGCTTACCATTGCTGGTACTTTTTTCTTTTTTACTAGTTGTTTGCTAGGAAAAAAAACTTTTCTACTATGTTTCATGTATAATTATCAAATATCTGAAAAGGGTCCTTCTGGCTTTAAAAAATGCCAGAAGTGCAGGCACAAGTTGCCACTTTCCGATGTGCATGCTTTGTGCATCTACTTTGTGGGCCCAGACCATTTACAGGTAGATTGCTCCATCTGTAAGGTCTTCAATCTGCAAGCAATTGCAGACAGAAAAAAATTGTTACCTTCTTCATTTTCAGAGGCTTATGAGGCTTAACCCCCCCCCCCCAAATCTAAGATTAAGGAGCCTTCAACTAAGCCTTCAAGGCCTTCTGGATCCTCTACTCCCTCACTGGATCCTACCATGGGAACACCATGGAAAAAGCACAAGTTGGATCTGAAGACTGCTCCAGCTCAGCCAGGGTCGGAGTCGAAAATGGCTCCTCGGTTCCTAGCACTTTGGATTCAAAGGCTGATATGGACAGAATGATGATGAAATCTCACTCAGTGCAGATACAGATGGGAGTTCTCCTGGCTCCTACCACTCTGGGTCAGGAAGACCTTGTTTATACTACTCCATCAATCTCGGCTTCTTCTCTGATCCGACCTATCATTTCAGAACCCTTGGATCTGAATCTCCTGAGACCATCTGGATTGGATCTGAAGATGTTAGTGTCTTTGGCTCCTAGGTTGTCTCTGAGTGCACCAGCTCTGATGGTTTTGGAGCCAGCCAACTGTTGAAGCTGAAGCATCCCTGTCGGATCTGAGACATTAACGCTGACTCCGAAGTTTTCAAAGCTGTCTCTTCCCCTCAGTGCCTCAGTACTGGACAGCTCCATTCTGACCTCCACCTTAGGTTGGCTGCCTTCAGGGCAGGGGGAGCTGATGGAGCAGAAGTGTGGTTTCTTGTATCTGTTGGCTTCCTTCTCCCCAGAGTATTCTGCCTTTGAGGTGGTGGAGAGAGTGTTCTCTGCTTCCACAGGATGGACAGTTTCTAACTCCTTGGATCTTCCCTCTGGATCCCATATGTCTCTGCACCTTTGAGCCCCATCTTTCTACAACACAGGGACAGTCAGACCAAAGTTTCCAAGTTACCCAGCAGAGTATTGTTATCTCTTCTGACACTTCTCTGGAGCACCCCACTGAAGAAGTTCCTAGCAAGAGGAAGTGCAAGAGGAGGCACTTGGACTCCCCTCAGGAGTCTGTCACCAAAAATACTGAATTTGATGTAGGGGAAGGGTCCCCAAGATCACCATGCAAAGTCGTCTCATTTAGAGACCTCCTTAAGATTCTTAAGCAGAGGGGTAGTTGGTCTACTGATAACCCTTCCCCAGAAGAATTGGTATTCCTGGAGGCCTTTGGGTCTGGACCATCTACCTCCTGGATCACTCTGCCCGCCGACAAGCTCATTGACTTTATCTCTAGATGGGCATGGAAGAAGCCAGACACAGTTGACCCAATCCCCCCAAAAATGGATCAGATTCTGGTACCATCTGTAGGATGGGAGTTTTAGAGCAAGGGATTGTCCATAGATGTTATGGTCATGGCGGTGGCCACCAAGAGGGAACTTGCAGAGCAGAGTTTCTCTGTCCATCCCCCCAACAAGGAGTCTAGGGCTTTGCACAAATTTGAAAAGCATGTGTATGCTTTTGCCCTTAGATTGCTGAACTACGTGGCACACTTTACAAGACTACAAAGGGACTTGATAAAGGAACTGTCAAAATCCCTTTCTGGGACCACTAGTGCTGAGACTCAGACTTTTGTGGTCTCACAGTTGGCAACCATACAAGCCATTGCTAATTCAGCCATGAGATTTATGTCTCATGCAGCTGAAGGTACCTCAAGGATGGCGGTCAGGTTCAGGCATTTCCATCAGAAGGCATGCCTGGATACACTTGTGTGATTTTGCAGAGCCTTTCAACTCCTTTTTCATCAATGCACCTTTTGATGGCAGTTCGTTGTTTGCCCTAAGGTAAAGAACACACTCTCCAGGGGTGAGCCAGATGGAAAGATCCTCTCTGCAGTGGGAGTATGTTTTTCAACCCTTCAAAGAACCTTGTCTAGGAATCAATGAGGTTGCTGAAAGAACCATGGGTTTAGAAATTCCTTCTCTGACAGACCCTATCAGTGCTTCTGAAAGGAGACTTGACTGTCCCCATCTGGAGGCAATTGGTGGTCGTTTTCCCTGTACCAGAGAGTCTGGCTGGACATCAAAAAAGATACATGGTTGAACATCCAGAAGGTCTAACACAGGTTAAATCACAGCAAGATGGAGCGAATCCACAAAGTAAGAAGCAGGAAGATCAGGAGACATCTGAAGAAGAAATATGGACATGGGAAAGAAAGAGAGATTTAATATGGTGTAACATTTATGTGAAGGAGAAAGCAAAACTCACCAATACAAAAATAACAGCACCAAAGATATTCAAAGAGAAATATAGGCAAAGGAATATGGATATGGAAAACTTTACAATACAAAAAATAAGACAGAGGAAAAGTAGAAAGGGAGATTAGCAATGGAGACATTAAAGAAATAGAAACACAAGTTATGAACTACCTGTGAAGTGAAGGATTCAGTGTAGAAAATCTAATTCAGAAAGCACCACAACAGGATAGAGCAATGGACATCTAAATGAAGGTGAAACCAGCGGAATGGGAAGCATTTTGTCAGGTGCCATATGATGATATTTTGGATCCTTCTACAGGAAACCGGTATAAACATTCACTTGAAGCTCGACAGTGAGGGAAGGAACAGGAAACTGTGGAAACTCTGATGCAGTCATTGTTGAGGAGTGCTGGCCAGTGAGTTCCCATATGACAGAGCAACGGAAGGCACGGGAGGAAATTGAAGAGTCTGTGCCACAGGAAGATGCTATAGAACTTTCTATAGAATATCTGCAGGAAATGGAAAATAAAAAATGTGCCCTGAGTTTAGAAGAAAATGAGCTAAGAGAAGAGTTGCTTGATTTAACAGAGATAGACATATTAACATCAATGAAAGAAATAGACTGCAGAAGGTCAATAAAACCTCAAATGTCAGACGTTTGATAAAACAAATGAACACAGTAATTAGGACTGTCCAAAGAAATCCATGCAGTATAACAGAAGTAAACAGGATGTATTACTGTGAAGCTAAATTAATAACTGATAAAGTCCTACTGCAAGAATAGAGGGTAGTGAGGGAAAGGAAGGGGAAAAATCATGGAAGTATCGAACAGAGAAAACTATAAAGCAATTAAGACAAGACGTGTCACTGTTAGAAGAATATAGAAGAGGGAACAGATCAACAAAAATACGAAGAAAGATAGATGTGATAAAAAGCAATGCGCAGTATTAGAACAGACCAGGATCCATCATGCACTATCACAAATAAACTAAAAATCTCAGCACAGGCGGAAAAACCTAGAAGATACACAGATAAATATAAAGGAAAAGTACATAATAAGCAATTTATTGATGACCCAAAAAAGTTTTATAGAGAGTTGGAAAACAAGGTAAAAGGAATTGAAAGACGTCCATAAAAGAAAAAACTAGATACATTTTGGAGAAATATCTATAAAGACCTTGTGGAACATAAAGATGCCATGGTATTATGTCATCCAAAAAATGGAAGTAACTTATCATTTGTCAGAGAAATTGCTGTTAAATATATATTTGGCCTCCCATGCATATAATACCAGGTTAGCATTACTATGTTGGTAAGACAGAAAGACTATTTAAAAAAAGAATATATGAACATGTATAAGCTATACAGAGTGCCCTATTTAGACAGTACTGAATGCCCAAATTTTTCTAAATTTAAATTTGGTATTTTAAAGGTGGTCCCCAAGCACCATAGAGGTGGTTGGTGGGAAGTGAACTTAGAATTAGCTGAATTATAATGGCAAATGAGGTTGAATGCAGTTAAGGCACTTGGCATCAATGATAATATCTCCTTATTACCAGTGCTTAAAAAGAGGGCACTAAAATTATAAATTGTTACAACACCACCTCATGTAAACATATGTAATTTTGTCTTCCTGGTGCATTCCATCTATTATGGCTTTTTTATAATATAGTATATTTTATAACATATTTTATTACTATATTATACATTTCAACATTGTGTTAACATTTTATTTTTACATCTTAACAGCATATGCTTCTTTTATCATGTTTTTAGTAATATTTTATAGTAACATACTTTTTAAGTGATTTTTTTTACTGTGTTAATTCACATTTCTGTGTGATGTTTCTTGTAAAAGCACTGGTCACTTTAAATGTTGTTATGGGTGTAACAACCAGATAAGTGATTTAGAATAAAAGGAAGGTTCTGAAGTGTAATGGCTGTTCTGGTGAAATCTCCTTGCTTGTTATTGAGGGACAAAAGCGCTTAACAGTCTTTTTATTTTTTGTGATTTAGTCAATAAACTCAACTGTTCAAATGATCTGGATTTAAAGTTTTGCATTTTGGAAGCATGAATTCGACTTGACTTTGTCGAACTACACAAGAGGTTTTGCTGTTTTATGAGTGTTTCTGTATGCCTCTTTGTTTGCTGGTATGATGTACTTAAAGATGCTAACTGGATAGAAGTAAAAGAAAGAATAAGAGGTTTAAAGGTACAGAATATGAAATGGGGTGAAGTAACAGCCAGAGAAATTGAAACAAAGTTAAGAAAAGCCTCCAGTTGGTAAACCCCAGGCCCAAATGCAGTACCTAATTTTGTTTAAAAATATTAACATCTTTGCAGGAAGATTTAGGCATGAGTAATAACTATTTATATGCGCACCTCGAACAGACACCAGCCTGGCTAACAACAGGAAAAACAAAGCTCCTACTTAAGAGTGAACCTGCAAGCCATCCTAAAAACTATAGACCAATAACTTGCCTTCTGATGACGTATAAACTGTACATTGGAATTGATGCCGACAGTTTATAGTCATTTGGAAGAAAACTCAATCATGGCAATAGAACAAAAAGGTAATAAAAGAAAGTTATATGGAACAAAGGATCATTTGATGTTGAATAAAGTCATAACGGAGAATTGCAAAAAGGGGAAGAATCTAAGTATGGCATGGATTGACTACAAAAAAACATTTGATAGTATCCCACATTCATGGATGAAAGACTGCTTAAAAATGTGCAAGATATTCCCTACACTGATTGACTACCTAACAGAGACCATGAAACAGTGACAGACTACTGCAATTATGCTATGATAAAGGGAAAATTATCCCAGGAATAAAAATTCAAAGGGGAATATTCTAGGGTGATTCTCTGTCACCACGGTTATTCTGCCTTCCCCTTAACCCATTAAGCTGTCTACTTAACAGCTTAGGCCATGGCTATAATTTGGCTTCTAGAAAACAACAAAGTGCAAAGATTTCTCAGCTTCCCTTTGTCTATGTAGAGCTCATCAGATGAGAAATTGAAAGTACAACTGCAAGTTGTCAGAAGATTTTCAGATGATATAAGAATGCCATTTGGTCTTGATAAATGTGCAAAAGCAACATTTAAAGCAGAAAAACTGCAGCACCAGGAAAAGATCAGTTTGAGACTAGAATGTTATATAAAAGAACTTGGGCAAGAGGGAGTGTATCAATATTTGGGAATTGATGAAGGATCAATGCATACGAAGATTATATGTTAAGTTGTCTATCTCGCCTTCATTCTTGCTGGATGGGTTCGGAGCCGATCCTCGGCTCCAACTCGGCCTTTTACTAAAGCTCGAGAGCTACTTACCGGCTCGAGGCTTCCCCTTATCCCACAATGCTAGGCATCAGATACCCAGATCTCGTTTGCCGCTTCAGCTACGAGGTTGCGTTTTTTTTTTTTACTGGCTCCAAGTCGTATAATTCTTTATTGTATTTTTTGCTACCAGTATTGTGTAATATTTAGTTATTCTTCCCTATTAGTTTACTTAGATTGTGTACCCTTTTAGATCCCACTTAGAAACTCTTTTTTCTGTTGTTACAGAGTTTTCTTCACCCCCCCCTTCACCCTTTAGGGTAGTGTTAGGCCTAGTTAGCTACCTTTTTCTAGTCTTATAGTTATCTTGTATATTATATATATAGATATTTTTGTTAGTGATAACTGTTGTGGTTTTAGTGGTATTGTTTTAAGCTCTAGTTAACTTTCCTTGGTATCTCTTCTGTAATATGTCTAAAGATACCAAGGTCTCAGGTTTCAAGAAGTGTGACTCGTGCTGTCAGAAGATGTCTCTGACAGATGGTCACACTTCTTGTGTTTATTGCTTGGGCCCCCTACACCTGCAGGACTCCTGTTCGGTCTGTCATGCCTTCAGTCCGAGAGCCCTGCAGGAGCATAGGAATAAGCTAATTTTGAGGGGCTTGTTAAAGCCAGAAGGATCCCCGGCCAAGCCTTCGTACGTGAAATCCTTAATGCCCGCCAAACCGTCGGCTCCCTATTTGGAGCCGACGCCGAGCGGAGCTTCTGCCTCCTCGTCGGTTCCAGCTGGAACCGACACTTCGAGACCTCAGTTGGCTCCGACATTGCTATCGGAGCCTTTTTTGAGCCGAAAGCGTTCGAGATCTCCCTCGTTAGAGTCCGTTCGTTTGGCTCGCAGGTCTCCATTACTCCAATTGGAGCGGAGACATAGATCCCATTCCTCTCGGTCCTCCAGGCTATCTGATCATGACTTGGAGAGGGTGGTCAGTAGGCTCCTTAAGTCGCAGGCACTGGCCAAAATGTTGACTAGCCCTTCTCAACAGACTGTGGCTATCCTTGTGTCTTCAACAGTTCCTCCTCTGACTCTACCACTGTGTTCGGAGCCGGTGCTTGTTGGGGCTCGAATCGTCGGAACGTCAGAGCCGATACCACACCTTTCGGCTCCCTCATCAGCTCCGATCTCTTCAATGGTTCCGTCCTTGGAGGGATCCGAGCGCCAAGACTCTCTTGTCGGCTCTGAGGGGGCGAGTGGCATCAGACCCTTGTCTGACCCCGTTCTCCCTCTCGGGTCCTCGGCGTCGGAGCCGTTCCTCTCAATGCTGGGAGGGGTTCACGTCTCTTCGGAGTGGGGACCCTCTTCTCTGCCTGATAGGGGCACCTTTGAGGTCATGAGGAGCGTGCTGACTCCGGTGTCGGCTCCGCGATCGACTCCTTCAGCTCCTCACCCTATGGTGCCTGCGTCGGTCTGTCCACCCTCCTCACCCCAAGCGTGGAGAACAGGTGCTCCAGGTAGCCCCATTGGGTGTATCTTCCTCTTACGAGGCCTCCCCTGATCATTCAGAGGAGCTCCCTCGGAAGAGAAAATGTAAGAGTAATCATGTTGACTCCCCCGAGTCAGTCACCTCAGACACCGACTTGGAGGATTCGGAAGGGTCCCCAAGGTCCCCCTCTGCGGATGTCTCCTTCTCAGACATCCTTGAAATCCTTAGACAGAGAGGGAACTGGACTGCCCTTAACCCTTCCGAGGACGAGTCAGTGTACCTGGATGCATTTGGTTCTCGCCCTTCCACCTCCTGGGTGTCTCCGCCTTTCGACCCACTCATGGAAGTGGTGGCTCAGAAGGAGTGGACGGCCCTGGACACAGTGGAACCAACTCCCCGCAGGCCCACAAAATTCATTACAGCCCCGTCTGACAAACAGTTTCTTACAAAGGGTGTCCCTGTTGATGCCATGGTGGTTGCAGCAGCCACTAAGAAGGAGTTGGCTGGCCCTTCTATACCTGTCCATCCACCTAATAAAGAATCTAGGACAATGGACAGGTACAGGAAGTGGATGTTTTCTTCAGCGACCTTTTCCATGCGGTCGCTGAACTATCTGTGCCATTTCATCCGCCTTCAGAGGGATCTCCTTAAGGAACTGGGTGATACCCTTCAGGATCCATCTGCTGCAGGGTCTCCGGAAGCTGGCGACCCTTAACTCTATAGTCAACTCCTCCATGCGGCTCATTTCTTATGCAGCCGATGGGGCGAGTAGGGCTGCAGGCACAGGCGTAGCTTTGAGAAGACCTGCCTGGATGCGGTTATGTAACTTTGCTGACCCCTTTAAGGCATCCTTCACCAATACCCCCTTCGATGATTCGGCTTTGTTTGGACCACAAGTGAAGGATACCCTTACCAGGTGTGAGCAGGAAGGCAAGACTCTCTCTGCCATGGGAGTCAGTTTTCTACTCCCTCTAGACCATACCCTAAAGGTCATAAGAGTGGAAAAATGTGGTTTTGCAAACCCCAGGGAGTCGTGCCTGACACAGGTGGCAAGTTTCCCTCCAGGGGCAGAGGAGGGAACAACAATAGACACCGCCCGAGGGGCAGAGGGGGTCCGCAAAATCAGGGTAACAGGGAAGCATTCTCTGACAAACCCTTTCAGCACCCCTGAGGGGCTGCCCGACTGTCCACCCTCGGAGGCAGTCGGGGAAAGATTGTCACTGTACCCAGAAGCCTGGCGACTCCTCACACAAGACAAATGGGTACAGTCTATCATATCCGAGGGTTACAAAATCCCCTTTGTCCACACCCCCATGCAAACAAACAGAACCCTTCCAGATGTTCCACCCGGTCTAAGGGAACAAGTAGTACTAGAAATTTCAAAACTGCTAGAAAAAAAGAGCCATCCAGCCAGTCCCAGCAGACCAGCAAGGATTCGGGATTTACTCCAAGTTCTTTTTGGTACCAAAAAAAATCAGGGGACTGGAGACCCATTTTGGATCTCAGCAGGTTAAACAAGTCTGTTCAAAGAACGAAGTTCCGGATGGTCACGCTTCAGTCCATTCTACCCTTTTTGGGTCCGGACAACTGGATGGGCTCCATAGACCTTCAGGATGCGTACTACCATATCAGAATGAACAGATGCTCCAGGAGGTTTTTCCGCTTCCGGCTGGGAGCCAGTCAGTATCAATTCAGAGCCCTGCCCTTTGGTCTCACCACAGTCCCCAGGGTGTTCACCAAATGCATGGCAGTGGTTACGGCTCACCTGAGACGGCGAGGATTCCAGGTGTTTCCATATCTAGACGACTGGCTCCTAACTGCTTCCACCAGGCATCAGCTAATCCGAGCCAGGGATTATACCATCCAAACTTGCTCCGAGCTAGGTATCTCTATAAACTTTGAAAAGTCTGCATTGTCGCCTTGTCAATCTATAACCTTTATAGGGACCATATTAAATACAAAAGAATGTCGGCAAACCATCCACTAGAAAGAGTATTAGACATTCGCCAACATGTTCAAACGTTACTACAGTGCAAGAGAATTCAGGCCAGATTTGTACTGAAAACCTTGGGTCTCATGGCAGCAGCAATGACATTACTTCCCCTGGCTTGTTTTCACATGCGGATTCTTCAGTGGATGCTTTTTACCCAATGGTCCTTTCAACAGCTTCCGATGTCTCACAGCATAATAATCACCCAATCATGCAAAGACCACCTTTCTTGGTGGATGGTCTCCCCTCAAGTTTTTCAGGGCAAACCGTTTGTCCTTCCTCCTCCGGTTGCCACTGTGACAACGGATGCCTCCCTGATCGGGTGGGGGTGGGGGGGCATTTTCAGGGCAGGACTGTCCAGGGCACATGGCAACCCCTAGAGTACCATCTGCACATAAATGTCTTGGAGATGAGAGCGGTACTTTTAGCATTGCAAGCTCTTCAGGACTCTCTACCTACCGGGACTATTGCAGTTCAGACGGACAGTATGTCGGTAGTGTGGTACATCAACAAGCAGGGCGGAACCAGGTCCTATCCCTTATGTCGAGAAGCACTCAGACTCTGGCAGTGGGCGATCTCCTCTCAACGGTTTCTGTTAGCAATGCACATCCCCGGGAAGTCCAACGTCATAGCGGACAGGCTAAGCAGAGCAATTCTTATGCCTCAAGAGTGGTCTCTCAATCAGTTAGTAGCGGACAAAATTTTCCGCAGATGGGGTCAACCTTGCTGCGACCTTTTTGCAACCCCTCTCAACAGCAAGTGCAGCGACTTCTTCACTCTCTTCCCCCTCCCAGGCCATTCCCCCAGAGACGCTCTAGTTCACGATTGGCCCCGGGGTCTTCTCTATGCATTCCCTCCTTTTCCCTTAATTCCAAAACTGATTCAGAAAGTGACCGCTTTGGGATCCAGGATGATCCTCGTTGCTCCTTACTGGCCTCGACAAATTTGGTTCCCATTCCTGCATTGTCACCTGCTGGAGCAGCCCTGGAATCTGGACCCAGTGCCAGACCTCTTGATCCATCAGTCGGGTGGGCTGCACCAATCCCTTCAGTCTCTCAACCTCACAGCTTGGTTGCTCCACTTCCAACCTTAACCAGGCTTCCACATATTTCTCAGCCAGTGCGTGAAATCATACTTTCTTCACACAAATCTTCCACTAGGAAGACTTATGCTAGTAAGTGGAAACATTTTTCTTTCTGGGCAGAGGCTAGAAAGATAGACCCCTTTACAGCCCCTGTCCATAATGTTTTAGATTTTTTGGCGGAACTTTTCGAGCAGGTTCCTTGTCTGCCCCCATTAGGGTCCAATTGGCTGCTATTGCAAATTTTCACGTTGGCCTATCAGAGTCCAGTATCATGTCCCACAAACTTTGTAAGGCCTTTCTTAAGGGGACTATTTTACTTAGACCCCTGGTTAAAGATCCCCCCCTCCGTGGGATTTGAAGTTGATATTAACTTCATTGATTCTCCCTCCTTTTGAACCTGCGGCTTCTTGTTCCTTCTCTCCTGGAAGACTCTCTTCTTAGTAGCCATCACCTCAGCCAGAAGAGTATCGGAACTTCAAGCCCTTTCTATTCATCCTCCATATCTTATTTTTCACAAAGATAGAGTTTCACTCAGGATTAATCCTTCCTTTTTACCCAAAATACCCTCAGAGACAAATCTCAATCAGGCTATTGATCTTCCTGTCTTTTTTCCTAATTATTCAAACAGAGCTGAACAAAAGTTACACTATTTGGACGTTCACAGGCAATTACGTTTTTATTTGGATAGGACCAAACAGACAAGAAAATCAGATCAACTCTTCCTGTCCTATGCTGAGGGCAAGCAGGGCCTGCCAGATTCCAAGGTAACCGTGTCCAGGTGGCTGACCTCTATTATTACCTTGATCTACCAACTGAGACATAAAGAACTCCCTACAAAACCAAAAGCTCATTCCACCAGAGCATTGGCTACGTCGGTAGCTTTTCAGGCTAGACTTCCAATGGAATCTATTTGTGCTGCAGCCACATGGGCCACTCCTCATACCTTCATTTCGCATTACAAGTTGGATATGGCCTCCAGCGGGCGAGCTGATTTTGGTTCCACTGTGCTCAAGAGTCTGTTTCAATGAGCCACCCAGGGCTAAGGTGCTAAGGACGCTGTCCCATCCAGCAAGAATGAAGGTGAGATAGACAACTTAACATTAAGAAGTTATGTACCTACCATAACGTTCCATGTTAGTTATCTTCATCTCGTCTTCTTTCTTGCGTCCCACCCTCCATCCCCCTAGCCTGGTTAGGACCGAGAAGAATCCCTTTTGAGGCCTTCTTCCTATGGTTGACTCTTTTTTTTAGGTTACGCCCTCCTCTGTTTGTAGCACTGTAGGTAAACCTTGTGGTGGGAACAGGTGTTTTTTCCATGGCGTTAGCTCTACCAAATGAGATCTGGATATCTGACGCCTAGCATTGTGGGATAAGGAGAGGCCTCGAGCCGATAAATAGCTCTTGAGCTTTGGTAAAAGGCCGAGTCGGAGCCGATCCCATCCAGCAAGAAAGAAGGCGAGATGAAGACAACTAACATGGTACGTTATGGTAGGTACATAACTTCTTAATATTTCCTGTTCTGAAGGATGATGGGCCTCCTTGAAACTGATTACATGTATAGATCTGCAATTGTGGGACTCCACACATATCTGCTAATTTCACAAGTCCCAAACATAGTGAATGTTTTGAAACATGAGGAGAATAAATCTAAGATGACTTCTCTGCTTAATCTAGCAGAAGCATTTCACTGTCAAGCAGGAATGGAAGTCAGAACAGAAGTAGATAAAAATCAGGCAGCAAATGAATGTGCCAAAAAACAAAAGAAAGAATATAAGGTGAAGGATCAGATGAGAAGGTAAGAAATGTGGAAAATACATAAATATAGTTGCAAGTATAAAAAACTTCTGGAAGAACCTCATGTTGATTAGGAACGAATGCAGAAATGCTTAAGGAGAGGCGAATTTAAACCAAGAGATGAAAGGTTAATATTGGCAGTGCAAGATAGTGGGCTACATACACACTGGTTTACAAAGTCCATTGAGCATGCTGGAGAAACAGACAAATGTAGGTTTTGTAAAACTAATTGAAAACAGTCACACACTTTGTTGCTGGTTCTGACATACTAATGGCAGGAGGACTGTACACTGAAAGGCATAATAATGTGGCAAGACTGTTGCACTGGGGATTGTGCAAACATTATGGTATTAAAGTGGCTGAAAGATACTGGAAACGTGAGCCACAAAGCATCACAGAAAATGATGAAGTTTACATCACATGGGATCACCCATTGCCAACAGTTCAAAAGACAGATGCTAGAAAACCAGATATAGTGCTCCATGAAAAGAAGACAAATGTAGGATTAATCATTGAAATCACCATACAGTGACTACAGTGTCTTGCATACAGAGAGAGACAAACTTATAAAATATCAGGATCTGCAGGCAGAAATGACAGCAATGTGGAAGAAAGAATCACAGACAGTTTCAATAGTAGGAGGAGGAACGGGTCTTATAAAAAGGAATCTACAATCGTATTTAGATATGTTACCAATACGTGTAACTCAATATGAACTGCAGAAATCATTACTGGGCACATTGCAGCTGCTGCGAAGAGCACTTTTGGCTGACCTCAAAGATTGAAACAATACTAATTTCATGATCATACTTTGACTTAGGAATGGGGTCCATTCCTGTCATGGTGTTAGAAACCCAAAAGATTTGGAGAAATAAAAAAAGTGCAGAGGTTGGGGTCCAAATGGAGAGATGGTTGTCCAAAAGAACCCACATGGTGAGAGTTGCGGGAGCTAGGTCCAACTCTAAACTGGTTACAAATGGCATTCCCCAGGGCTCAGTCCTAGGACCCCTCCTGTTCGGCATATACTTCTCAGAGGTACAGGCAAGCACAGGAGTACTATGGCTGACCACGTTTGCAGATGATTGCAAACTAGGGGCTATAATTGACTCTTCGGCTGACAGAGACATCCTCCAAAAGGGTCTCACTGAGATGATACCTGGTGTCAAAATCATGGCCTCAAGCTAAATGCCAGAAATTGCATAGTCATCCCCTTTGGAAAAAACAAAGTACCCACAAACTACCACATAGGTGGTAGTCCCCTAAATACGGAAGACGTAATAAGGGATCTGGGGAACCAAGAAGATAGTAATCTCACCTCTGATAATCACATTGCCAAAGTGGTTAGAAAATCCTTCTACGTGGCCCACCTAATCACAAAAGGGTTCGCATCCAGGTCAAAAGAGGTCATTGTGCCCCTCTACTCATCACTCAGAGCCATCATAGAGTACAACGCCCCATTTGGGATGTACCTTACAAGACACCTACAACAGCTGGAAAGACCACAGAAGTACCTCACCAAGAGGATCACTGGCCTCAAACAGATGCCCTATGCAGGTCGACTGAAGAAAATCCATCTGTACTCGGTTGCATATCGCCTACTCAGAAGTGATCTCTGCCTGACATACAAGGCCATGTCCAACCCAGAATTGATGGACATGCTCCACCTAAAGAAAACCCTATCCCTTTGAGCCACACACTCTAGGGATCTAAACCTCACCGCAACAATAAATAGGACATGCTGGAGGGATAGATTCCTGTGCCAGAGACTTCCCATGCTTTGGAACAAGATTCCAATCTACATTAGGCAGAGCTCCTCACTAACACTCATTAAAAGAAACCTTGACGAGTGGGTGGGAAACAAAGTTTACCCCGGGGATCACTTCAGTGGCTCTGCTGGACAGAGGCACAGGGAACTAATCTAAGAGGGCAGCAAAAGCCAACACATTCTGGCTGGGCTTATAAATGCCTTCGGGCAGATAGCCTAGTACCTACCTATGAACCTAAATAGAGAGATGAGGGGTCTAAATGCAGAGATGATAAAATCAACAAGCGAAAGAGAGTAGTATTGCTGAAAGTGAAGTCATCCTCAAGTCTTGGAGAGTACGTTCTCAAGGTAGAACCTGTTTTTTACAAAATCTCATCAAGATGACACTGATATATAGACTGTATTTTATACAGCATATATCATGGAGAGAAGTAGGATAAAAAATAGAAAAGATAGCTGGGAGCACAAGACCCAGGATAAAAAAGTCCCCAATCCTGGTAGGTGCACTGGTACCAGGCCTGGAAAAAATTACAGTGTAGAATCCTGAGGACACGGAAACATTCCTACAATGGGGCTATGCCAGGACCAGGGGGCGGATGCCCCCCCCCCCCCCTAATTGTAGAAGGAAGACTAGTCCAAAAAAACCCACAAAAACTGATAGGCCATAAAGACGATAGAATGGACTGTTGAGGATAAGAAAGAAATTATGTTGTTACGATTATGCAAGAAGTCCAAATTTCCAGACAGAAGATATACAAAAAGAAAGAGAAGTTAGAGGAAAGAAAAATACTTCCACAAGAAAAACTGTTAGAAGCTTCAGATAAACATTTGTGTTCGTTAATAGAACATATTTCTGAAAAACATTATATAGACCATGAAACCTTGGTCCATTTGGAATAAGAAGCAACTGAGAAAGTGTGAAAATATAAAGAACAAAATCTAGAGACTTTTGAAAGGTATAAAAAGAAATATAGACATGGGAAAGAAAGAGAGATATGATATGGTGCAATATTTATGCAAAGGAGAAAGAAAAATTAATCAACACAAAAAAGGCAGCCCCAAAGATATTCAAAGAGAAATAAGGGCAAAGGCATCCAGATATGGAAAATTTCACAATGAAAAAATAAGATCACAAAGAGAGAATGTAGAACAGAAGATTAGTAAACTAGAAGTTAAAAAAAATAAAAGATGAAGGTATGGAATACTTGTGAAGTGAAGGATTTAGTGTTGAAAGTCTAACAAAGGTTACATCAGAGCATGCTGGAACAATGAGTCCCCAAAGTAAGGAGAAACAGGAGACATCTGAAAAAGAAATATGGACATGGGAAAGAAAGACAGACCCCGGGATTCATGAAGCTCGGCGCAAGGCCGGCGTAAGGCTTGCGCCGGCGGTGCATTGCATAGCCGGCGCAGTAGCGCCATATGCATATTAATGAGAGTGCACCGTAACCACAGGCATGTGCGTAGTGTACGTGAGCGAGCCCAAGTAGGATGCGTCAGTAGGCGTGTTTAAGCAGGCAGGCGAAGAGCAACCTAACGTGCTGTCTGCCATAGTCCGCCCAGAATAGAAATGGCTGCAGCCATGGCCCGTGCAGAATGAAATGTCCGCAGAGTATGCAACAAAGTACCCGTCCCAACTAAACAAGAGAAGCAAATAAAACCCACGCAGCCCGAAATGTACCTGTCCAAGGAACAAAGGATACGCGTAATACCGTGTCCGCACAGCAATGTACTGTGAGTGTGCATAGTCAGAGAAGGTGTACAGCAGCATGTCAGCACGCAGCACCGACATAGGAGTAGCGACTAAGGTCACCAACCGTCCCACTTTGCGAGGGGCAGTCCCTGTATTGGCATACGTGTTCAAATAAAGCATTAAAACGGGAAGTGTGCGAAGAGTGTAGGTCATAATGATTTCCGTATTTAATGTAATTGTAGCCTGAATCGGTTATTTCCGTAACTGAAATACCTAAATGTCCCAAGAAACAGAATAAGCTACCAAACTGCCACAACAATAAGCTCATACTTAGGCAAATAAGTGAAGTTCTATGCTATATAGTGACCGTGTATGCGTGTCGGGCTGTGAAGTCAGATGTGACTCCTGCACATACAGGTGGTCAATGTAGAAGTCCCACAGAACCACGATAGCAATGTGTGTGTTGAATGAAAGGCGACCGACAAACCCTGTCCCCTGATCCCTGGTAGTCACCCCTGTGCTGTGTGGACAGCCACCTATACGTTGTACAGGGTGACCTACTACCCTCGACAGGTATGACTTTGCATTATGTACCAGTTAGCTGTGGGACATGTCCCTGACAGCAGATATGCATATCCAGGAGGCCCCTGCGAAGGATATCTGTGTCAGATGTCTGTCCCAGTATGGCATCTGTTCTGCAAGCATCTACAAACAATGTTACCCATAACACCGCTGTGTGTGCCTGTACCGTGGAAATGTAGATGTATGACACGGTGCACCCACGGAATGGCAACATGGGACACCACCTGTGACAGGCAGTTGGTCTGACATGCAGCCAGCAACTATGACCATGTGGGTTGTGTCACATAGACAGTTTACAACACATTCTGTGATGTACATGTTCACATCCCAGCCAATGGTTTCATTAACGTTACCTGAGGGGGGTAATGTTATGAAGCCCTTTGCCAGGACGAGGTAGGCTGTATGGACTGCAACACCCCCAGCAATGGGCTGGGTGACCGTCCCGAAAATGTCAACCATGTCTTAAAGGCATGAACCGCCCCTGAACAAGACAAACCATGTGGGATGCGAAGTATGTATGTCCCCTATGCAGTCATGGACGAACCGCAGTATGATCCCACCCCATGTCTATGCAGATAGGTCTCCTCAGGGTACTGGGACAGTAATAACCAGCCTCAGTGGAGGCATTGGCCCTGTGATGTGGGAATACAGTTGTCATGCGATACAACCTGGCCACCCTACCTGAGGTGAGGCTATAAAGAAATAGCTGTCCTAACTGTGGGTCCTAATCCCAAATGAGATAGTGGAGTACACAGCCGGCTCACCATCTGGTCTCATGGATGCTATTCACACTACCCTGGAGAGAGCATGTCCCACCTGTGTGTCACAGAACATTTGGTGACCACAAACCGCTGGTACAGACATCTCCACATGTGTGGTGGAGGGTGTGGAGATGTCCTCACTGGACCTGTCAGCCTGTATGTCGGCAATGTGTGTATGTTGAGTAAACCCCACCTCTATGTGAACCCAGTCAGAGCATATGTGGTAGTGACCTCACAGGTGTCGAGCATAGCAACTGAAGGTGGTATGATTGTCAGCCAGGTCCATGTAGGTATATCTGTGGAATGTGCCCTGACAATCCCATGACATTGTGTAACTCTACACATATGATGACCAAGGGTGTCACACCTCACAAGGTGTCTGCTCCACCCTGTAGTAGCCACCTCCTCGTGTTGTACATCATGTGTATGGCTGGGGTACACCACACTGGACGCTTGGCATTGGTACAATGAACCACAGTAGGGTAAGTGAATGCCTGGTACATGCAGTCCTGTAGGTACTGGTAGATGGCAATGTGATTGATGCAGTGGCTGCTGTACCATTGACCACTGGCTCAGGGTCCTTAAAGGAGACCACAGTACTGCGCAGTAGTGTGTAGTCTGCCTCTGAGCAAGCACTGTGTATGTTAACTGGTAACACTCACAGCAACGGATGCCAAAAGCAGAAGCCAATGTCCAAATAACATAGATCAACTTCTGCATGACAATATGTGTTATCATACATGTATTGACATGTGTCTGCCAATTACAATTGGAAATGGCCGGTAAGACTGGCCTAAAGTTCCCATGATGTACACAGTCTGGGGTGTTGTTCCGATAATAAAGTGGCAATACCTCCCAATCGTGACCTCTGGGTATGGTATGAAAGTGGTTGTTAACCTGCAACAATGGATGTATAGCATTGGTTTCTGGTGTCGGAAGACATGTTTCCTGTAGCACAACACAGTATGGGTAGTCAAGCACACATACACAATTGCTGAACACACAGCATCAGTGAAACCCACTGCTCACAAGGACACAGCCCGACAAGCTCTACACTTTACATATGCACAGTGGTGTCCATTGTAGGACCCAAAAATTGTGGAAAGAACCAAATTATGTCTTATTTCAATGCGTACCTGAACTCATTGACGCCACAGGTACACATATGCACCGCAAACGTGTTTAATGTTGCTGATAGCTGTCCATGTAATGCAGCACAGATGCACAGAATTACACAGGGTACCGGGTCCATAGCACTGCATCCACATCACACCTCCGCACATGACGGATGTGTAATGGGTACTGGCAATTGTTGCGGTCAAGGGATTCTGGGTATGTAGACTCTGTGCTCGGTGTTGTTTCGCAGGCAATCATTCTACCCGCCCTGTGGGAGGGATTTCATGTAGCACCTGCCTTACTCTCCGCTAATAATGCAAACCATACTCCGGAGAATGCTAAATGTAGGTGTGGAATGTGTACAGCCCTATAGTAGTGTCCAGTAGGCAATTGTCATGGATGGACACCCGTATGTCCGGGATGGCACCCACAACTGCAAACCCGGGTAAATGACATAGCCGCGGTAAGGCATGACACAGGAAATACACATAGGGACCACAGTTGACATTCCACATACAGAGCCGGACTCGTGCCAACACCGGCGTACACAGCACTCAATCTGCCAGCAACAGACTGAGGAGCACCCGCTACCATACAGCGGAACAGATGTGCGACCTGTGGAACACATACTAATGGCACACACACAACGTCACGTAGGATGTGTAAACTATGGCATTCCCACCTACGAAGACAACATGGTTACATGAATGCATAGGTAAGCAACATGTTCTGGTGGTGTTATATTGGAAATATAGTGACGGATATGTCCCATTGGGATGTCTGAGGTTTATATGAAGCAGTTGGTAACCACCATCTTTGGATGTATGTCATTTGTTCACAGTACTAACGCAGCCGGTTATGTAGCACCATGTGGAATGGGTAGTCAAACAGACATCCGCGATTGGGGAACATACACCAGCAGTGAAAAGCACTGGGCAGGTGGACACAGTCCAGCAACATCTAACTTGACAAATGCACATCGGTGTCCATTGTAGGACCCAAATTTTCTGTGCAGTGCATGCCTGCTAGCTTCCTGCATTACTCATGTGATCTAATTGTCGCCACCACGTCACAGGTACACATAGGCACGCAAGCGTGTTCAATGTTGATGATAGCTGTCCATGAACTACAGCACACATGCACAGAAATACCCAGGGTATCGGGTCCATACAGCTGCGTCCACATCACACTGCAGCACACATGAAGGATGTGTAATGGGTACTGTCCACTGTTGCAGTCAAGGGAGTCTGGGTATGTAGAATCAGGCCTCGTGTTGTTTCGCAGGCAATCCTTTGTCCCGCCTGGGAGGGACGTGTGCGTAGCACATGCGTCACTCTCCACTAATAATGCACACCATACTCCGGGGAATGCAAAATGCAGGTGTGAAATATGTACAGCCCCATACCAGTGTATAGTAGGCAATTCACATGGATGGACAAGCGTATGACTAAGATGGCACACATAAATGCAAAACCGGTGGAATTACACTGCCGTAGTAAAGCATTACACAACTCATACACATAGGGACTACAGTTGACATTCTCCATACAAGAAACACAGACAACCAGCCGATGAAGTCCAAAGCAAAGACGAGGTACTGTAGGGACCGTCCGTGACCAACCAGAGCACACCAAGAATTAAAGGCAGTCACCATAGTGTATTGGAGCACACTTCGTCTGCTTCATAAGCAGACTTATTCAGACTACATACAATGTAGTTCAACCTACTAAATTTACAAGCATTAATTGGTTGGTACATTAGATGTGCTAGGTACTAATTACATGCCTTAAAGGGG